>NW_025414643.1:0-417 GCF_002201575.2 Neomonachus schauinslandi
TCTAGGACTTACGCATTGACGGATTCAAAAAAGTATTAAAATACTTTATAAAGTATCTGTGATCAGACGAATTAAACATGCTTCTACAGCAACTTGTACTCTACCCATTTATATGGGCTTTCTCATGACAGAACCGAACTCTATTAGCTGCACACAACTTGCCGAGACTTATAACATCTCGCATGATAGTGTAAATCGCTTTCTAGAGCGTGAAGACTACACCCCTCACGACCTATATCAAGAAGCAATTCAACATATTGATAATAATAAACTTATAGTCAGTATTGATGATACTGTTTTAGATAAACCGTATAGTCAGCATATGGACTTAGTTAGCTATTTTTGGTCAGGCAAACACCACCGATCCGTCAAGGGTATTAATCTCATTACCTTGTATGCGACAGATCAGAATGGTCA
>NW_025414643.1:517-1592 GCF_002201575.2 Neomonachus schauinslandi
TCTAGGACTTACGCATTGACGGATTCAAAAAAGTATTAAAATACTTTATAAAGTATCTGTGATCAGACGAATTAAACATGCTTCTACAGCAACTTGTACTCTACCCATTTATATGGGCTTTCTCATGACAGAACCGAACTCTATTAGCTGCACACAACTTGCCGAGACTTATAACATCTCGCATGATAGTGTAAATCGCTTTCTAGAGCGTGAAGACTACACACCTCACGACCTATATCAAGAAGCAATTCAACATATTGATAATAATAAACTTATAGTCAGTATTGATGATACTGTTTTAGATAAACCGTATAGTCAGCATATGGACTTGGTTAGCTATTTTTGGTCAGGCAAACACCACCGATCCGTCAAGGGTATTAATCTCATTACCTTGTATGCGACAGATCAAAATGGTCAAAATATTCCAATTAATTTCCGAATTTATGACAAATCTGAAAGTAAAACCAAGAATGATTACTTTATGGATATGTTAAGTGAAGTACTCAGTTGGGGTGCAAAGATTCAATTTATTACAGGTGATAGTTGGTATTCATCGACTGCAAATCTAAAAACCATAAGAAAATATGGTATTCGATTTATGTTTGGTATCGACTGTAACCGTAAGGTTTCCCCAGAAAAAGGACAATGGTTTCAACTGCGTTTATTGCCAAATTTCCATCAGGGTCAAGTGGTCTGGCTCAAAGATTTTGGCTTTGTACAATTATTTAAGACTCAGTTAAAAGAACAGCAGAGGTTTTATATTGTGCATCAAGATGAAGATGATTTATTGTCCTTTGAGGGTTTTCATGAATTACATTCAAGTCATTGGAAAATAGAGCAATATCACCGGGTGATTAAACAGGTTTGTCATATTGAAAAGTTTCAAGTAAGACGATCTAAACTGATTTTGAATCATATTTTTTCAGCCTTGATGGCCTACGTCGAGATACAAAAGAACCAGTTTGAGCGGATCTTTGAAAATGTATATCGTTGGCAGAAGAAATTATTTAGACCAATCATCAAAGACTTCATTGATGACTTTATTCTCGATAAAAATCATCTGCTACCACAGAGA
>NW_025414644.1:0-1592 GCF_002201575.2 Neomonachus schauinslandi
AGAAGCTTAGAACTGATCCCAAATAATTTCTCATAACACTTTTCTTTTCTTTCTCATTTGTCCTCTTTCCCCATGTAATAGTTTTGAATGGCACTCTTATGAAACAAATAACTAAATGCCAACCATATTTTTTTCACTTCATCTGACCACTCTCAACAGCACAGTCCTCACTAAACTGCAAAGTCCTGGAAATGGGAGGAAAAAATAATCCATTTTTGACCTTCCCCTATCCTCCAGATCATCTCCAGCTGTTCAGCCCAGCTACCATGGGATAACTAGACATCTTGTCAAGAATGATTGCTAGGTGTCTACCAGAGTTCAGTTGCCCATTGATTTCTATGGCATTTTTCTAACATGGCTGAATATTTTAGGGGGCTCAGATAGACTGTTGTCATTATTCATCACCAGTGCTTATGTTGTGGCTACATATCTACCTCTGTTTCAATTCAAAAACATTTGCCTAATGAGCAGGCACCTATGTGTTGGACCCTTGGCTTCTATATCATAGCCATTAAAATGGTAGTGCCATATTTAGAAGTGTGGTTTGCTGTACATTTCCCCCAAAAATGGAAATCAAGGAATTTTCAGGACTTCTTTCAAGGGGAGCTCTCTGAAACTTGTAAACTGTGTACATTATTAGATGCAATTGTAGAGTATGTATGCAGATGTATTGAAAGCAAAAATTATTAAAATGTTCTTAAAGGAACCCCAAACAAAACAAAACAAAAGGAAACAAAACAAAACACCTCCAAACCAAAAGCAGTTGCCATTTTGTTTTTTTTTTTTAAAGATTTTATTTATTTATTTGACACAGAGAGAGAGAAGGCGAGAGAGGGAACACAAGCAGGGGGAGTGGGAGAGGGAGAAGCAGGCTTCCCGCCGAGCAGGGAGCCCGATGCGGGGCTCGATCCCAGGACCCTGGGATCATGACCTGAGCCGAAGGCAGATGCTTAACGACTGAGCCACCCAGGCGCCCCGCAGTTGCCATTTTGTAATAGTTACAGCCATATTTGCTTCCATGTCTTATAGTTTTTTAACAAATTACTGTGAAATCAGATTAGTTGGCACAGGAATAAAAATGTACAACATAAATGAGTATACTTTTTGCCTGCATATTATATGGCAACATTTTCTTTGATAATCAACATGCCATCATAATATTGCCCTTAAGATCAGATATTATGTAACCTTAAATTATAAGAAACAGAATATGCCTGAGGGACAATTCTGGAATATATAATGGGAGCATGCAGTTGATAGGGTTTTCAAGGGTCTTTTTTCTTTTTTAATTTTTTTTTATTGTTAGGGTCTTAAGCCCATTGATGGAGTTATGTACCTGGAAAGCTAGGTCATCAGGAAAACTTACTGCAACATTGGAACTCCAATCTGAAAAGAATACATGTAATTAATTAGGATGGGAAATATGTGCAGCAACTGTATTTTTAGATCTTCAGTGGATACTTCTTACCCCAGAGGATGCAGAAACACTGGCTAAACATAAGTTATGAATAGCATCTGCTAGAATGTGGCAAAGTATGTTTAAAAGAGTATACTTTTTCCCTTGTGTCTTTGATTATTGAAGATATTTTAGG
>NW_025414645.1:0-1592 GCF_002201575.2 Neomonachus schauinslandi
CTGTTAGAACTAATAAATAAGTTCAGTAATGTTACAAGGTATAAAATTAATATATAAAAATCTATTCTGCTTTTTTCAAAGATCTATTTATTTGAGAGCAATTGAAGGAGCAAGAGATAGACCACAAGCCAGGGGAGGGGCAGAGAAGTAGACTCCCTGCTGAGCAGGGAACCTGATGTGGGACTCAATCCCAAGACTCCAGGATCATGACCTGAGCTGAAGGCAAACCCTTAATCCACTGAGCCACCCAGGCGACCTTTATTCTGTTTTTATACAATAATAATGAGCTTTTAGAAAGAGAAGTCAAGAAAATCCCATTGGTAATCATATCAAAATGAAAAAAATATCAAGAAATAATTTTTCAAGGAATAAATTTAAGCAAGGAGGTAAAAGACTTGTACAGTGGAAACTATAAGATATTGATGTAAGTAGATAAATGACAAATGAATGGAAAGAAATTTCATGTTCATAGATTGGTAGAATTGATATTGTTAAAATGCCCATACTACTCAAAGAAATCTGCACGTTAGTACCTCTGGTGAGGCAACAACGAGATTCAGTAAAATCCCTACCAATATGCCAATCACATTTTTCACAGAAAAGTAAAACAAATAATTCTAAAATTTGCATGGAAACACAAAAGACCTCAAATAGGCAAAACAGTTTTGAGAAAAAGAAAAAAGTGAGACATATGCTCCCTGATTTCCATGTATAATACAAACTATACCGTTCAAATCAGTGTGGTATTGACATGAAATGAGACACATAGATCAATGGGACAGAATAGACAACCCAGAAATAAACTCACACATATATGTTTGATTAATTTACACAAAGAGGGCAAGAATATACATTAAGGAAAGGACTGTCTCTTCAGTAAATCATGGTGGGAAGACTGGTCAACTATATGCAAAGTACTAAAACTAGATTGCTAGTTTATATCACACACAAAAATCAAACTAAAATGTATTAAAGACCTAAATGTAAGACCTTTTTTGTTTTGTTTTATTTTATAGAAGAAAACATAGGTAGAATTCTCCTTGACATTGGTCCTAGAGATGCTATTTTGGATATGATTTCAAACACATGGGAAACAAAATAAAATATAAACATATGGGGCTGCATCAAACTAAGAAGTTTTCCTGCACAGCAAAAGAAAGCATTAACAAAATGGAAAGCAACCTAAGGAATGGAAGGAGAGAGTCTCAAAACTATATCTGATGAGGGGTTAATATTCAATGTGTACAAAGAACTCATGCAAATTATTAACAAAACAATCTGATTTAAAAATGGTCAATAGAGAGGCACCTGGGTGGCTCAGTTGGTTAAGCATCTACCTTTGGTTCAGGCATAATCCCGGGGTCCTGGGATTGAACCCTGTGCTGGGCTCCCCATTCAGCGGGGTGTCTGCTTGTCCTCCTTCTGCCCTTTCCTCCCTTGTGTGCATGACAAATGTAATAAAATTTCTATTATAGGAGTCCCAGAAGAAGAGGAGAGAGAAAGGGGGGCAGAACATTCATCTGAAGAAATAATAGCTGAAAACTTCCTTAAAGTGGGAAAGGATACAGACATCTAGATTCAGGAGGCAGAGA
>NW_025414646.1:0-1590 GCF_002201575.2 Neomonachus schauinslandi
AATTGCCAAAGAAGTCAAACTCTCACTGTTTGCAGATGAAATGATACTTTATGTGGAAAACCCAAAAGACTCCACCCCAAAACTGCTAGAACTCATAAGGAATTCAGTAAAGTGGCAGGATATAAAATCAAGGCACAGAAATCAGTGGCATTCCTATACACCAACAACAAGACAGAAGAAAGAGAAATCAAGGAGTCGATCCCATTTACAATTGCACCCAAAAGCATAAGATACCTAGGAATAAATCTAACCCAAGAGGCAAAGGATCTGTACTCAGAAAACTATAGAATACGCATGAAAGAAATTGAGGAAGACACAAAGAAATGGAAAAACATTCCATGCTCATGGATTGGAAGAACAAATATTGTGAAGATGTCAAAGCTACCTAGAGCGATCTACACATTAAATGCAATCCCTATCAAAACACCATCCACTTTTTTCAAAGAAATGGAACAAATAATCCTAAAATTTGTATGGAACCAGAAAAGACCCCGAATAGCCAGAGGAATGTTGAAAAAGCAAAGCAAAGCTGGTGGCATCACAATCCCGGACTTCAAGCTCTATTACAAAGCTGTCATCATCAAGACAGTATGGTACTGGCACAAAAGCAGACACATAGGTCAATGGAACAGAATAGAGAGCCCAGAAATGGACCCTCAACTCTATGGTCAACTAATCTTCAACAAAGCAGGAAAGAATGTCCAATGGAAAAAACACAGTCTCCTCAACAAATGGTGTTGAGAAAATTGGACAGCCACATGCAGAAGAATGAAACGGGACCACTTCCTTACACCACACACAAAAATAGACTCAAAATGGTTGAAAGACCTCAGTGTGAGACAGGAGTCCATTAAAATCCTAAAGGAGAACACAGGCAGCAACCTCAGCCACGGCAACTTCTTCCCAGAAACATCGCCAAAGGCAAGGGAAGCAAGGGCAAAAATGAACTATTCTGACTTCATCAAGATAAAAAGCTTTTACACATCAAAAGAAACAGGCAACCAAACCAAAAGACAACCGACAGAATGGGAGAAGATATTTGCAAATGACATATCAGATAAAGGACTAGTATCCAAAATCTATAAAGAACTTATCAAACTCAACACCCAAAGAATAAATGATCCAATCAAGAAGTGGGCAGAAGACATGAACAGACATTTTTCCAAAGAAGACATCCAAATGGCCAACAGACACATGAAAAAGTGCTCAACATCGCTTGGCATCAGGGAAATCCAAATCAAAACCTCAATGAGATATCACCTCACACCAGTCAGAATGGCTAAAATTAACATGTCAGGAAATGACATGTTGGCGGGGATGTGGAGAAAAGGGAACCCTCCTACACTGTTGGTGGGAATGCAAGCTGGTGCAGCCACTCTGGAAAACAGTATGGGGGTTCCTCAAAAAGTTGAAAATAGAGCTACTGTATGACCTAGCAATTGCACTACTGGGTATTTACCCCAAAGGTACAAATGTAGTGATCCAAATGGGTACATGTACCCCGATGTTTATAGCAGCAATGTCCACAATAGCCAAACTGTGGAAAGAGCCAAGATGTCCATCGACAGATGAATGGATAAAGAAGAAGTG
>NW_025414647.1:0-1590 GCF_002201575.2 Neomonachus schauinslandi
AAAAATGGAGCTCTAACTGCTAGGATAAATGAGACAGAAGAAAAAAATAGTGATATAGAAGACCAAATGTTGGAAAATAAAGAAGCTGAGAAAAAGAGAGATAACCAACTACTGGATCATGAGGGCAGAATTCGAGAGATAAGTGATACCATAAGACGAAACAACATTAGAATAATTGGGATCCCAGAAGAAGAACAAAGAGGGAAAGGGGCAGAAGGTATATTGGAGCAAATTACAGCAGAGAACTTCCCTAATTTGGGGAAGGAAACAGGCATCAAAATTCAGAAGGCACAGAGAACCCCCTTTAAAATCAATAAAAATAGGTCAACACCCCGACAACTAATAATAAAACTTATGAGTCTCAGAGACAAAGAGAAAATCCTGAAGGCAGCTCGGGACAAGGGGTCTGTAACCTACAATGGTAGAAACATTAGATTGGCAACAGACCTATCCACAGAGACCTGGCAGGCCAGAAAGGACTGGCAGGATATATTCAGAGCACTAAACGAGAAAAATATGCAGCCAAGAATACTATATCCAGCTAGGCTGTCATTGAAAATAGAAGGAGAGATAAAAAGCTTCCAGGACAAAGAAAAACTAAAGGAATTTGCAAACACAAAACCAGCCCTAAAGAAATCTTGAAAGGGGTCCTCTAAGCAAAGAGAGAGCCTAAATGCAACATAGACCAGAAAGGAACACAGACAATCTACAGTAACAGTCACCTTACAGGCAATACAATGGCACTAAATTCCTATCTTTCAATAGTTACCCTGAATGTAAATGGGCTAAATGCCCGAACCAAAAGACACAGGCTATCAGACTGGATTAAAAAACAAGACCCATCGATATGCTGTCTGCAAGAGTCTCATTTTAGAACCAAAGACACTCCCAGATCGAAAGTGAGGGGGTGGAAAGCCATTTCCAATGCTAATGGACACCAAATAAAGATGGTATGGCAATCCTTATATCAGACAAATTAGATTTTAAACCAAAGATTATAAGAGATGAGGAAGGACACTATATCCTACTTAACGGGTCTATCCAACAAGAAGATCTAACAATTGTAAATATCTATGCCTCTAACATGGGAGCAACTACTTCTATAAGGCAATTAATAACAAATAAAGTCTTAAAAAATAAAGTCTTAAAAAATATTTTTTTTTCTTTGCACTAATTTTTAGGATAAAATGCTAAAAGTGTTACAAAATGTCACCCTATATGTGTACCTAAAACAAGGCACAATTTTAATACACACATTAAATATTTTGTGTTTGCTTCTAGAAAGGATGAGTACTTTCATTGTACCACAACTAATGTATATATAAGTGTATGTATATATATTTCTCACTTCAGTAACAAAGGTTTCAAAACAAACTATTCAATGAACAATGGATATTTCAAGTGGAGCTCCGAAAAGTTTTGGTTTTTTCTTCGAAACTTCCAGGTGGGGGTAGAGTGATGCATGTCGTTGTACTGGTTTGGGATTTAATGTAGTTCTGACATTTTGTTTCCCAAATTCCCTCTCAATTAAGTTTGAAAGGGCGCAAAAACAGAAATTGCTTGTGCCTGCTGGATTGTTTTTGGTCCCTC
>NW_025414648.1:0-1590 GCF_002201575.2 Neomonachus schauinslandi
AATTGCCAAAGAAGTCAAACTCTCACTGTTTGCAGATGAAATGATACTTTATGTGGAAAACCCAAAAGACTCCACCCCAAAACTGCTAGAACTCATAAGGAATTCAGTAAAGTGGCAGGATATAAAATCAAGGCACAGAAATCAGTGGCATTCCTATACACCAACAACAAGACAGAAGAAAGAGAAATCAAGGAGTCGATCCCATTTACAATTGCACCCAAAAGCATAAGATACCTAGGAATAAATCTAACCCAAGAGGCAAAGGATCTGTACTCAGAAAACTATAGAATACGCATGAAAGAAATTGAGGAAGACACAAAGAAATGGAAAAACATTCCATGCTCATGGATTGGAAGAACAAATATTGTGAAGATGTCAAAGCTACCTAGAGCGATCTACACATTAAATGCAATCCCTATCAAAACACCATCCACTTTTTTCAAAGAAATGGAACAAATAATCCTAAAATTTGTATGGAACCAGAAAAGACCCCGAATAGCCAGAGGAATGTTGAAAAAGCAAAGCAAAGCTGGTGGCATCACAATCCCGGACTTCAAGCTCTATTACAAAGCTGTCATCATCAAGACAGTATGGTACTGGCACAAAAGCAGACACATAGGTCAATGGAACAGAATAGAGAGCCCAGAAATGGACCCTCAACTCTATGGTCAACTAATCTTCAACAAAGCAGGAAAGAATGTCCAATGGAAAAAACACAGTCTCCTCAACAAATGGTGTTGAGAAAATTGGACAGCCACATGCAGAAGAATGAAACGGGACCACTTCCTTACACCACACACAAAAATAGACTCAAAATGGTTGAAAGACCTCAGTGTGAGACAGGAGTCCATTAAAATCCTAAAGGAGAACACAGGCAGCAACCTCAGCCACGGCAACTTCTTCCCAGAAACATCGCCAAAGGCAAGGGAAGCAAGGGCAAAAATGAACTATTCTGACTTCATCAAGATAAAAAGCTTTTACACATCAAAAGAAACAGGCAACCAAACCAAAAGACAACCGACAGAATGGGAGAAGATATTTGCAAATGACATATCAGATAAAGGACTAGTATCCAAAATCTATAAAGAACTTATCAAACTCAACACCCAAAGAATAAATGATCCAATCAAGAAGTGGGCAGAAGACATGAACAGACATTTTTCCAAAGAAGACATCCAAATGGCCAACAGACACATGAAAAAGTGCTCAACATCGCTTGGCATCAGGGAAATCCAAATCAAAACCTCAATGAGATATCACCTCACACCAGTCAGAATGGCTAAAATTAACATGTCAGGAAATGACATGTTGGCGGGGATGTGGAGAAAAGGGAACCCTCCTACACTGTTGGTGGGAATGCAAGCTGGTGCAGCCACTCTGGAAAACAGTATGGGGGTTCCTCAAAAAGTTGAAAATAGAGCTACTGTATGACCTAGCAATTGCACTACTGGGTATTTACCCCAAAGGTACAAATGTAGTGATCCAAATGGGTACATGTACCCCGATGTTTATAGCAGCAATGTCCACAATAGCCAAACTGTGGAAAGAGCCAAGATGTCCATCGACAGATGAATGGATAAAGAAGAAGTG
>NW_025414649.1:0-1590 GCF_002201575.2 Neomonachus schauinslandi
AGGATCATATGATTCTTGTTCTTTCTTTTGTTAATGTATTGTATCACGTTGATTGATTTGCGGATGTTGAACCAAACTTGCAGCCCAGGGATAAATCCCACTTGGTCGTGGTGAATAATCCTTTTAACATACTGTTGGATCCTATTGGCTAGTATTTTGGTGAGAATTTTTGCATCCATGTTCGTCAAGGATATTGGTCTGTAATTCTCCTTTTTGATGGGGTCTTTGTCTGGTTTGGGGATCAAGGTAATGGTGGCCTCATAAAACGAGTTTGGAAGTTTTCCTTCCATTTCTATTTTTTGGAACAGTTTCGGAAGAATAGGTATTAATTCTTCTTTAAATGTTTGGTAGAATTCCCTTGGGAAGACATCTGGCCCTAGGCTTTTGTTTTTGGGAGATTTTTGATGACTGCCTCAATTTCCTTAGTGGTTATAGGTCTGCTCAGGTTTTGTATTTCTTCCTGGTTCAGTTTTGGTAGTTGATACATCTCTAGGAATGCATCCATTTCTTCCAGGTTATCTAATTTGCTGGCATATAGTTGCTCATATGTTCTTATAATTGTTTGTATTTCTTTGGTGTTGGTTGTGATCTTTCCTCTTCCATTCATGATTTTGTTAATTTGGGTCATTTCTCTTTTCTTTTTGGTAAGTCTGGCCAGGGGTTTATCAATCTTGTTAATTCTTTCAAAGAACCAGCTCCTAGTCTTGTTGATCTGTTCTGTTCTTTTGGTTTCTATTTCATTGATTTCTGCTCTGATCTTTATTATTTCTCTTCTCCTGCTGGGTTTAGGCTTTATTTGCTGTTCTTTCTCCAGATCCTTTAGGTGTAGGGTTAGGTTGTGTATTTGAGACCTTTCTTGGTTCTTGAGAAAGGCTTGTATTGCTATATACTTTCCTCTTAGGACTGCCTTTGCTGCATCCCAAAGATTTTGAACAGTTTTCATTTTCATTGGTTTCCATGTATTTTTTTAATTCTTCTTTAATTTCCTGGTTGACCCATTCATTCTTCAGTAGGATGCTCTTTAGCCTCCATGTATTTGAGTTCTTTCCGACTTTCCTCTTGTGATTGAGTTCTAGTTTCAAAGCATTGTGGTCTGAAAAAATGCAGGGAATGATCTCAATCTTTTGGTACCAGTTGAGACCTGATTTGTGACCTAGGATGTGATCTATTCTGGAGAATGTTCCATGGGCACTAGAGAAGAATGTGTATTCCGTTGCATTGGGATGGAATGTTCGGAATATGTCTGTGAAGTCCATTTGGTCCAGTGTGTCATTTAAAGTCTTTATTTCCTTGTTGATCTTTTGCTTAGATGATCTGTCCATTTCAGTGAGGGGGGTGTTAAAGTCCCCCACTATTATTGTATTGTTGTCGATGTGTTTCTTTGCTTTTGTTATTAATTGGCTTATATAATTGGCTGCTCCCATGTTAGGGGCATAGATATTTACAATTGTTAGATCTTCTTGTTGGATAGACCCTTTAAGTAGGATTATAGTGTCCTTCCTCATCTCTTATTACAGTCTTTGGTTTAAAATCTAATTTGTCTGATATAAGGATTGCCACCCCAGCTTTCTTTTGGTGTCCATTAGCATG
>NW_025414650.1:0-1589 GCF_002201575.2 Neomonachus schauinslandi
CTCACAGGGCAGCCCGAGAGAGGACACCCCAGTGTCTGAGATGGAAGATCAGAAGATCACTATTATATGCACAGTCGTCTGCTCAGTCCCTTCCTGAATAGCTTGTCTCTTTCCTTTTTTTTAACCACAGACTTTTTTCATTGACTAAGGCATTCCAGCCCAAAGCAGCTGCCTGCCAGCAGGAAAGGCCCGAGGCTCCCGGAGCAGCCAGCCCGCACCTCCCTGTCGCGCCTCTCGGTCAGCGACACACCTGCCCACTCGCAGCCACCCATGTGCTCCTGCAAGCCCGCCGGTCACCCACCTCACAGGATGCCGCGCACCCAGCCGCCCACTCCGGCAAACACCACCAGTCCCAACGCTCGTGTGGGCATTCTTATCACCCACGCATACACAAGCCGAGATGTGTGTGATTTTCCTTTTCATAGAGATGGGCTCACACCACGGGAAGCATTCTTTACCTGCTTCCCTTTATTAACGTATCCGGGAGACCAATCCCTTTCAGGAAACGCAAAGCCAAGAAAGCCCCTTTCTCTTAGTTGCTGCAGAACATTCTTATCCGGATGGCTCTGATGACGGGACTGGGTCACTTCCATCATTTGCTCTTCCAGACGGTGCTGCCCAACCCTACAGGTGTCCGCACACACGTGTGTGCGTTCCGTTAGGGAAAATTCCAAGACCCGGCTGATCGGCCAGGTCCAAGAGCACGTGCATTTTAATGTTTGCATATTCGGAGAGAGATTGCTTCTGCCTGTCATCGAGGGGCTACCTAGGAGAACACCCACTGCCCCTCACCGCCTGGAGGCAACAATGCGTGTTGTCGGTGTTCAGTCTTTGCTCACCTGGCCAGGTGGGGGGAGGGGGTGTCTCCCTGGGCTTTCACCTGTGTTCCTTTCCAGGGAGTAAGCCTCCTCTCATGCATTTAAAACTATCTATATTTTGTTTCCTAAGAACAATGCACGTCTTTTGTCCATTTCGGGGGGAGGGTGGGGGGGGTTCCTGGCCTTTTCTTATTGATTTACAGGAGTTTTAAATATTACAGCTTATCAATCCCTTCTCTGTGATCCATATTCATATTCCTTTTCTTTTTATGCTTGTTGGTTGTTATTGGTTTTGCTTTGGCCTGAGAAAAACTCTTTGACTTTTGTGGAGTAAAACTTTTTTTTCTTTTCTAACTTCTGGGGTTTCTGTCCTACTGGGAACGGCCTCCCCACCCCCAGGTTGTGACACCCAGTCTCCCACGATTTCTTCTGGTAGCTCTACGGTTTCATTTGCGAAGTTCCCATCTTTGATCCATCTGGAAAGCATTTTGGTGCAGGAGGAAGGCAGAGTCTAGCTTCTCTTTCCCAGATGGTGTCTTCGCTCTCCCAGCCCATTTCAGTGACTAATCCTTTCTTTCCCAGCCAACGTAAATGCTGCCTTTCTCAAACCCTGAATTCCTATGGGTGCTGCGCCTCAAAGGCCACAAAGCACAGGCTGACCAGCACCCCCAGGGCCGGCCGAGGGGCTCTGCTGGCCCAGCCCCCCTCACAGCCCACGTGGGGCGGGGGAGGGGCTCTGCTGGCCCGGCCCCCTCACAGCCCACGTGGGGC
>NW_025414651.1:0-1589 GCF_002201575.2 Neomonachus schauinslandi
TTCCTTGCCTCAGGAGACATATTTCATGATAAATTTCTATGACTCATGGCAAAGAAGTGACTGCCTCTGTTCTCCTCTAGGTTTTGGATGGTTTCCTGTCTTACATTTAGGTCTTTCAACTGTTTTGAATTTATTTTTGTGTATGGCTTAGGAAAAAGGTCCAGTTTCACTCTTCTGCCATCATGCAATCCAGTTGTCCCAACATCATTTGTGGAAGAGACTGTCTTCTTTTTCCACCAGATATTTTCTTTCACCATGTGTTGAAGATTGGCCCAGGGTCCATTTCTTGGTTCTCTGTTCTGTTCCATTGATCTATGTGTCTGTTTAAGCAGCAGTACAATACTATCTCAATGACTACAGCTTTGTAATAGAGCTTAAAATCTGGAAATGTAATTCTTCCAGTTTTGTTTTTCTCTTTCAGAATTATTTTGGCTATCAGAGTCTTTTGTGGTTCTATACAAATTTTAGGATTACTTGTTCTAGTTCTGTGAAAAATGCTGCTCATTTTTGAAAGGGACTGCAGTGAATGTGTAGATTGGTCATGGTAGTATAGACATTTTAACAATATTCTTCCAATCCATTAGCATGGCGTGGTTTTCCATTTCTTTTTGTCCTCTTCAATTTCTTTAAGTGTTCTGTAGTTTTCAGTGTAGAAATCTCTACCTCTTTGGTTAGGTTTATTCCTAGGTATCTTGGGTTTGGTGCTATTGTAAATGAGACTGATTCCTTGATTTCTCTTTCTGCTCCTTCATTACTGGAAATGCAACAGATTTCTGTATATTGGTTTTATATCCGGCAACACTGCTGAATATATTTATCAGCCCAGCAATTTGATGGTAGGGTCTTTTAAGTTTTATACATAGACTATCATGTCATCTGCATATACTGAAAGTTGAACATGTTTCTTGCCAATTTGGGTGTTCTGTATTTTGTTTTGTAATTTTCTTTTGGTTGCCTGATTGTTAAGTCTAGGATCTCCAGGACTATGTTAAATAATATTGGTGACAGTGGACTTCCCTGTCTTATTCCTGACTGTAATGGAAAAGCTCTCAGTTTTCCCATTTGGGGGATGATATTGGCCATGGGTCTTTATATATGGCTTTTGCAGTGTTGATTTTGTTCCATCTATCCCAACTATGTTGAAGGCTTTTACATAGAATGGATGCTCTACTTTTTCAAATGTTTTGTTTTGTTTTGTTTTCTGCACCTACTGAAAGGATCATATGGTTCTTACCCTTTCTTTTATTACTTTGTTGTATCACTTCGATAGATTTCTGAATATTGACCACCCTTGCAGGCCAGGAATAAGTCTCACTTGCTCATGGTGAATAATTCTTTTAATGGACTGTTGGGTTTGATTTGCTAGTATCTTATTGAGAATATCTGCATGCATAGTGCTCAGGGGTAATGACCTGTTCTTTTTTTTAGTTTAGTCTATTAGTTTTGGTGTCAGGGTAATGCTGCACTCATAGAATGAATTTGGAAGTTTTCCTTCCATGTCTACTTTTTGGAACAGTTTGAGAAAAATAAGGCATTAACTTCTTCTATAAATGTCTGGTAGAATTCCCCTAGGAAGCCATTTGGCCCTT
>NW_025414652.1:0-1589 GCF_002201575.2 Neomonachus schauinslandi
CTCACAGGGCAGCCCGAGAGAGGACACCCCAGTGTCTGAGATGGAAGATCAGAAGATCACTATTATATGCACAGTCGTCTGCTCAGTCCCTTCCTGAATAGCTTGTCTCTTTCCTTTTTTTTAACCACAGACTTTTTTCATTGACTAAGGCATTCCAGCCCAAAGCAGCTGCCTGCCAGCAGGAAAGGCCCGAGGCTCCCGGAGCAGCCAGCCCGCACCTCCCTGTCGCGCCTCTCGGTCAGCGACACACCTGCCCACTCGCAGCCACCCATGTGCTCCTGCAAGCCCGCCGGTCACCCACCTCACAGGATGCCGCGCACCCAGCCGCCCACTCCGGCAAACACCACCAGTCCCAACGCTCGTGTGGGCATTCTTATCACCCACGCATACACAAGCCGAGATGTGTGTGATTTTCCTTTTCATAGAGATGGGCTCACACCACGGGAAGCATTCTTTACCTGCTTCCCTTTATTAACGTATCCGGGAGACCAATCCCTTTCAGGAAACGCAAAGCCAAGAAAGCCCCTTTCTCTTAGTTGCTGCAGAACATTCTTATCCGGATGGCTCTGATGACGGGACTGGGTCACTTCCATCATTTGCTCTTCCAGACGGTGCTGCCCAACCCTACAGGTGTCCGCACACACGTGTGTGCGTTCCGTTAGGGAAAATTCCAAGACCCGGCTGATCGGCCAGGTCCAAGAGCACGTGCATTTTAATGTTTGCATATTCGGAGAGAGATTGCTTCTGCCTGTCATCGAGGGGCTACCTAGGAGAACACCCACTGCCCCTCACCGCCTGGAGGCAACAATGCGTGTTGTCGGTGTTCAGTCTTTGCTCACCTGGCCAGGTGGGGGGAGGGGGTGTCTCCCTGGGCTTTCACCTGTGTTCCTTTCCAGGGAGTAAGCCTCCTCTCATGCATTTAAAACTATCTATATTTTGTTTCCTAAGAACAATGCACGTCTTTTGTCCATTTCGGGGGGAGGGTGGGGGGGGTTCCTGGCCTTTTCTTATTGATTTACAGGAGTTTTAAATATTACAGCTTATCAATCCCTTCTCTGTGATCCATATTCATATTCCTTTTCTTTTTATGCTTGTTGGTTGTTATTGGTTTTGCTTTGGCCTGAGAAAAACTCTTTGACTTTTGTGGAGTAAAACTTTTTTTTCTTTTCTAACTTCTGGGGTTTCTGTCCTACTGGGAACGGCCTCCCCACCCCCAGGTTGTGACACCCAGTCTCCCACGATTTCTTCTGGTAGCTCTACGGTTTCATTTGCGAAGTTCCCATCTTTGATCCATCTGGAAAGCATTTTGGTGCAGGAGGAAGGCAGAGTCTAGCTTCTCTTTCCCAGATGGTGTCTTCGCTCTCCCAGCCCATTTCAGTGACTAATCCTTTCTTTCCCAGCCAACGTAAATGCTGCCTTTCTCAAACCCTGAATTCCTATGGGTGCTGCGCCTCAAAGGCCACAAAGCACAGGCTGACCAGCACCCCCAGGGCCGGCCGAGGGGCTCTGCTGGCCCAGCCCCCCTCACAGCCCACGTGGGGCGGGGGAGGGGCTCTGCTGGCCCGGCCCCCTCACAGCCCACGTGGGGC
>NW_025414653.1:0-1587 GCF_002201575.2 Neomonachus schauinslandi
TTATAGGCAGTGATTTCAATTTTATTCATTAGGATTTTCTTTAATTTTAAAATTTTCTACAGTAAAAATGTCTTTCTTTGGTAGGAAGACTATACTAAAATATTCAGAGAATGGCTATCAGAATCTGTGGCTACATTGGAGTTGAAGATTGTTGTAGTCAAAGAGCTCATTGAACTTTGGGCTTTGGGGACAGTTAGCCTGGTGGGGCAAAGGTTTGAGACTGGGGGGGCGGGGTGGTGGTTATCACTGGAGATGAAGCTGGAATGCTAGGTTGGGGCTCAGAAATTTGGACTTTATGTTGTAGACAATGGGAAACCATTGAATTTATTAGGCAGGAAAATGCCATATTAAGAACCCTCTGGCAGCCACTGTAGAGCATGAGCAGGCTATGGAGAGACTGGAGGAAAAGTGACCAATTGTGACACTTTGATAATGCATGTGGAAAGTATTGGAAGTTCCATGTCTGGGTAAGGTTGGGGAGAAGATAATCAATTTGGTTTTAGATAGGATAAGTTTGAATTATCTGTAGGAAGGCCAGTAAGTGGAACTGCCTGCAGGGAGGAGTCAGCACCCAAAATATTCCTGATTCCAGAGACCTCAGAGACTTGGAGGAGACGAGGCTCCTTGGAAGCCCCAGGGAGGCAGTGAGGAACATGCGCAGCATGGTCAGAAAGGCAAGAGAAAAACAGAAGAAAATGGTGCTGGAAAAATCATGAGGAAAGGAGGGAGAGGTGATTCAGAAATGAGCAAATTATCTAGTCAGGATATTTTCCTTTCTCTTCCTCCCTGCCTTCAGGTTTCTGCTCAAAAGACATCTCTTCAGAGATGCCTTCCAGACCACCTACCTAAAGCAGCATCCTCCTTCTCTCCATATCACCTTCCTAGAGTCCTGGTTTATAATGCAGGTTTTACTATTATTCAGGGGTGATGAGGCCAACAGATCAGGAGATGATTGCCATTGACAAGACAGTTTGTTACTCACAGTTCCCGAGAAGAGGGGTCACACCATGCCCTGCAGGGCCACATGGGGAAGCCCCAGGGTCAGTCAGGAGGCAGGGCGAGAGGAGGAAACATGGGCGAGAGACATTGCTGTGGTTTCCATGGCAAGGAAGAGGAAAGGCAGGATAGGCAGGTTTAGGATTGGCCAGTTTCAATAATTTTGGTGGGCTCTCGATATTGGGGCTGTCCCTAGTTGTCTGGTACCTGGCTGTGGGGTGATTAGGGAAGGGGGTGGTGACCTGAGTTAGGTGGTTGGGATATGGGCTTGGATTGGTTGGTATGCATATGAGAGATTCACAGGAAGGCAGATTATTTAGTATCTCTAGGAATTGGCTAGCTATGAAAGGGGTAGTTTCCTTGGAGTCAGTAAGACCTGGGGTTAGGGGTGGGGCTGGGGAGGGAAAGTCCAGTGGGGAAGGGAGTGACTGGTTGGCTTATTAGGTACAGCATGCGACTCTTGATCTTGGCGTCATGAGTTTGATCCCCATGTTGGGGGTAGTGTTTACTTAGCTCACTCTGGGGGCAATTAGGAAAGGTTCATAAGGAGGAGAGGCTTGAGTTGGTTTTTAAGGATAAGAGAAGTTTGCC
>NW_025414654.1:0-1587 GCF_002201575.2 Neomonachus schauinslandi
TTATAGGCAGTGATTTCAATTTTATTCATTAGGATTTTCTTTAATTTTAAAATTTTCTACAGTAAAAATGTCTTTCTTTGGTAGGAAGACTATACTAAAATATTCAGAGAATGGCTATCAGAATCTGTGGCTACATTGGAGTTGAAGATTGTTGTAGTCAAAGAGCTCATTGAACTTTGGGCTTTGGGGACAGTTAGCCTGGTGGGGCAAAGGTTTGAGACTGGGGGGGCGGGGTGGTGGTTATCACTGGAGATGAAGCTGGAATGCTAGGTTGGGGCTCAGAAATTTGGACTTTATGTTGTAGACAATGGGAAACCATTGAATTTATTAGGCAGGAAAATGCCATATTAAGAACCCTCTGGCAGCCACTGTAGAGCATGAGCAGGCTATGGAGAGACTGGAGGAAAAGTGACCAATTGTGACACTTTGATAATGCATGTGGAAAGTATTGGAAGTTCCATGTCTGGGTAAGGTTGGGGAGAAGATAATCAATTTGGTTTTAGATAGGATAAGTTTGAATTATCTGTAGGAAGGCCAGTAAGTGGAACTGCCTGCAGGGAGGAGTCAGCACCCAAAATATTCCTGATTCCAGAGACCTCAGAGACTTGGAGGAGACGAGGCTCCTTGGAAGCCCCAGGGAGGCAGTGAGGAACATGCGCAGCATGGTCAGAAAGGCAAGAGAAAAACAGAAGAAAATGGTGCTGGAAAAATCATGAGGAAAGGAGGGAGAGGTGATTCAGAAATGAGCAAATTATCTAGTCAGGATATTTTCCTTTCTCTTCCTCCCTGCCTTCAGGTTTCTGCTCAAAAGACATCTCTTCAGAGATGCCTTCCAGACCACCTACCTAAAGCAGCATCCTCCTTCTCTCCATATCACCTTCCTAGAGTCCTGGTTTATAATGCAGGTTTTACTATTATTCAGGGGTGATGAGGCCAACAGATCAGGAGATGATTGCCATTGACAAGACAGTTTGTTACTCACAGTTCCCGAGAAGAGGGGTCACACCATGCCCTGCAGGGCCACATGGGGAAGCCCCAGGGTCAGTCAGGAGGCAGGGCGAGAGGAGGAAACATGGGCGAGAGACATTGCTGTGGTTTCCATGGCAAGGAAGAGGAAAGGCAGGATAGGCAGGTTTAGGATTGGCCAGTTTCAATAATTTTGGTGGGCTCTCGATATTGGGGCTGTCCCTAGTTGTCTGGTACCTGGCTGTGGGGTGATTAGGGAAGGGGGTGGTGACCTGAGTTAGGTGGTTGGGATATGGGCTTGGATTGGTTGGTATGCATATGAGAGATTCACAGGAAGGCAGATTATTTAGTATCTCTAGGAATTGGCTAGCTATGAAAGGGGTAGTTTCCTTGGAGTCAGTAAGACCTGGGGTTAGGGGTGGGGCTGGGGAGGGAAAGTCCAGTGGGGAAGGGAGTGACTGGTTGGCTTATTAGGTACAGCATGCGACTCTTGATCTTGGCGTCATGAGTTTGATCCCCATGTTGGGGGTAGTGTTTACTTAGCTCACTCTGGGGGCAATTAGGAAAGGTTCATAAGGAGGAGAGGCTTGAGTTGGTTTTTAAGGATAAGAGAAGTTTGCC
>NW_025414655.1:0-1586 GCF_002201575.2 Neomonachus schauinslandi
TATGAGCAACTCTATGCCAGCAAATTAGATAACCTGGAAGAAATGGAGGCATTCCTAGAGATGTATCCACTACCAAAGCTGAACCAGGATGAAATAGAAAACCTGAACAGACCTATCACCACCAAGGAAATTGAAGCAGTCATCAAAAATCTCCCAACAAACAAAAGCCCAGGGCCAGATGGCTTCCCAGGGGAATTCTACCAAACATTTCAAGAAGAATTAATACCTATTCTTCTGAAACTGTTCCAAAAAATAGAAATGGAAGGAAAACTTCCCAACTCATTTTATGAGGCCAGCATTACCTTGATCCCAAAACCAGACAAAGACCCCATCAAAAAGGAGAAGTACAGACCAATATCCCTGATGAACATGGATGCAAAAATTCTCACCAAAATACTAGCCAATAGGATCCAACAGTACATTAAAAGGATTATTCACCACGACCAAGTGGGATTTATCCCTGGGCTGCAAGGTTGGTTCAACATCCGCAAATCAATCAATGTGATACAATACATTAACAAAAGAAAGAACAAGAATCATATGATCCTCTCAATAGATGCAGAAAAAGCATTTGACAAAGTACAGCATCCTTTCTTGATCAAAACTCTTCAGAGTATAGGCATAGAGGGTACATACCTCAATATCATAAAAGCCATCTATGAAAAACCTACAGCGAATATCATTCTCAATGGGGAAAAACTGAGAGCTTTCCCCCTAAGGTCAGGAACGCGGCAGGGATGTCCACTATCACCACTGCTATTCAACATAGTATTGGAAGTCCTAGCCACAGCAATCAGACAACAAAAAGAAATCAAAGGCATCCAAATCGGCAAAGAAGAAGTCAAACTCTCACTCTTTGCAGATGATATGATACTTTATGTGGAAAACCCAAAAGACTCCACCCCAAAACTGCTAGAACTCATACAGGAATTCAGTCAAGTGGCAGGATATAAAATCAATGCACAGAAGTCAGTGGCATTCCTATACACCAACAACAAGACAGGAGAAAGAGAAATTAAGGAGTCGATCCCATTTACAATTGCACCCAAAACCATAAGATACCTAGGCATAAATCTAACCAAAGAGGCAAAGGATCTGTACTCAGAAAACTATAAAATACTCATGAAAGAAATTGAGGAAGACACAAAGAAATGGAAAAACGTTCCATGCTCATGGATTGGAAGAACAAATATTGTGAAGATGTCAATGCTACCTAGAGCAATCTACACATTCAATGCAATCCCCATCCAAATACCATCCACTTTTTTCAAAGAAATGGAACAAATCATCCTAAAATTTGTATGGAACCAGAAAAGACCCCGCATAGCCAGAGGAATGTTGAAAAAGAAAAGCAAAGCTGGCGGCATCACAATTCCGGACTTTCAGCTCTATTACAAAGCTGTCATCATCAAGACAATATGGTACTGGCACAAAAACAGACACATAGATCAATGGAACAGAATAGAGAGCCCAGCAATGGACCCTCAACTTTATGGATGACTCATCTTTGACAAAGCAGGAAAGAATGTCCAATGGAAAAAAGACAGTCTCTTCAACAAATGGTGTTGGGAAAATTGGATAGCCAC
>NW_025414656.1:0-869 GCF_002201575.2 Neomonachus schauinslandi
TCAACATGCCTGATTCTTATGCTTCCTGACTTCTTCCTGCCTTCCTCAACGGTATACCCAAGGAAATCCCAACATTTGGCCCTTATTGACCCAATATAGCATCCAGAATATCAACACCATGTGCAAGTGTTCAGGGTCGTCCTTTAAATACCAACTCCCAACTGAGCATATTCCTATCAATGAATTCAGTCCAATCCATATCTTTCTTTTGTCCCTTTGGTCTACCACTCTCACAACATATTCCAGCCCTGCCACTCAGGCTTTGGCCAAAACAGAAGGACTAGTTTCTCTAAGCTGTCAGTGTATCGTCTCTCCTTCAGGAAAGGCCTCGGAATTTTCTAAATGGCTAATTTTCAAATTTTTTCTTTTCTTTCTTTCTTTTTTTTCTTTTGAGAGAGATAGAGAGTCACCATGAGTGGGGGCATGGGGGAAGGGTGGGGTCGGCGAGAATCCCAAGTAGGCTCCATGCTCAGCATGGAACCCAATGCAAGGCTCAATCTCACAAGCCTAAGCTCAGTGTGGAGACTGCTTAAAACTCTCCCTCTCAGGCGCCTGGGTAGCTCAGCTGGTTAAGCGACTGCCTTCAGCTCAGGACATGATCCCAGGGTCGCAGGATCCTCTGTGCTTCTCCCTCTGACCCTCCCCCATCTCGTGCTGTCTCTCACACTCTCTCAATTAAATAAAATCTTTAAAAACAAAACAAAACAAAACCTCCCTCTCTTTCTCTACCCTAGCCCCCAGGCTCATGCACGTTGCTTTTCCTTCTATAAAATAAATGAATACATCATAAAAAAGAAGAGTATACATGATTCTTTCTATATAACTATTTGCTATAGATGATCCTCAAGTAATATAATTTTATTAAAAAT
>NW_025414656.1:969-1586 GCF_002201575.2 Neomonachus schauinslandi
GCTCAGCTGGTTAAGCGACTGCCTTCAGCTCAGGTCATGATCCCAGGGTCGCAGGATCCACTGTGCTTCTCCCTCTGACCCTCCCCCATCTCGTTATGTCTCTCACACTCTCTCAATTAAATAAAATCTTTAAAAACAAAACAAAACAAAACCTCCCTCTCTTTCTCTACCCTAGCCCCCAGGCTCATGCACGTTGCTTTTCCTTCTATAAAATAAATGAATACATCATAAAAAAGAAGAGTATACATGATTCTTTCTATATAACTATTTGCTATAGATGATCCTCAAGTAATATAATTTTATTAAAAATTTTTCAAGAAATTGCTGTGACTTTCTTAGTACTACACAAAAAGGTAGCAGGAAATCATTTTTATATCTAATTTTGACATCCATATTTTATTCCTTGATTAATATTTCAATTTAAGTAAAATATCCTAGAAGAATGGACGTCACATGAGGCAATATATATCATTGGAAATGAATTTGAAATGCTTTATTTAATGAAATAAAATTTATATGTCTGTTTATCTGGTAGAAAACATACTTTCAAGACTAGATCTTTTTAAAAAATTTTATTATTATTATTATTATTTTTTATCAAAGACATGGTTTTGTGA
>NW_025414657.1:0-1586 GCF_002201575.2 Neomonachus schauinslandi
TATGAGCAACTCTATGCCAGCAAATTAGATAACCTGGAAGAAATGGAGGCATTCCTAGAGATGTATCCACTACCAAAGCTGAACCAGGATGAAATAGAAAACCTGAACAGACCTATCACCACCAAGGAAATTGAAGCAGTCATCAAAAATCTCCCAACAAACAAAAGCCCAGGGCCAGATGGCTTCCCAGGGGAATTCTACCAAACATTTCAAGAAGAATTAATACCTATTCTTCTGAAACTGTTCCAAAAAATAGAAATGGAAGGAAAACTTCCCAACTCATTTTATGAGGCCAGCATTACCTTGATCCCAAAACCAGACAAAGACCCCATCAAAAAGGAGAAGTACAGACCAATATCCCTGATGAACATGGATGCAAAAATTCTCACCAAAATACTAGCCAATAGGATCCAACAGTACATTAAAAGGATTATTCACCACGACCAAGTGGGATTTATCCCTGGGCTGCAAGGTTGGTTCAACATCCGCAAATCAATCAATGTGATACAATACATTAACAAAAGAAAGAACAAGAATCATATGATCCTCTCAATAGATGCAGAAAAAGCATTTGACAAAGTACAGCATCCTTTCTTGATCAAAACTCTTCAGAGTATAGGCATAGAGGGTACATACCTCAATATCATAAAAGCCATCTATGAAAAACCTACAGCGAATATCATTCTCAATGGGGAAAAACTGAGAGCTTTCCCCCTAAGGTCAGGAACGCGGCAGGGATGTCCACTATCACCACTGCTATTCAACATAGTATTGGAAGTCCTAGCCACAGCAATCAGACAACAAAAAGAAATCAAAGGCATCCAAATCGGCAAAGAAGAAGTCAAACTCTCACTCTTTGCAGATGATATGATACTTTATGTGGAAAACCCAAAAGACTCCACCCCAAAACTGCTAGAACTCATACAGGAATTCAGTCAAGTGGCAGGATATAAAATCAATGCACAGAAGTCAGTGGCATTCCTATACACCAACAACAAGACAGGAGAAAGAGAAATTAAGGAGTCGATCCCATTTACAATTGCACCCAAAACCATAAGATACCTAGGCATAAATCTAACCAAAGAGGCAAAGGATCTGTACTCAGAAAACTATAAAATACTCATGAAAGAAATTGAGGAAGACACAAAGAAATGGAAAAACGTTCCATGCTCATGGATTGGAAGAATAAATATTGTGAAGATGTCAATGCTACCTAGAGCAATCTACACATTCAATGCAATCCCCATCCAAATACCATCCACTTTTTTCAAAGAAATGGAACAAATCATCCTAAAATTTGTATGGAACCAGAAAAGACCCCGCATAGCCAGAGGAATGTTGAAAAAGAAAAGCAAAGCTGGCGGCATCACAATTCCGGACTTTCAGCTCTATTAC
The DNA here is from genome assembly GCF_002201575.2 of Neomonachus schauinslandi. Classification (NCBI taxonomy): domain Eukaryota; kingdom Metazoa; phylum Chordata; class Mammalia; order Carnivora; family Phocidae; genus Neomonachus; species Neomonachus schauinslandi. The sequence continues at coordinate 1,396 of NW_025414657.1, forward strand.
AAAGCTGTCATCATCAAGACAATATGGTACTGGCACAAAAACAGACACATAGATCAATGGAACAGAATAGAGAGCCCAGCAATGGACCCTCAACTTTATGGATGACTCATCTTTGACAAAGCAGGAAAGAATGTCCAATGGAAAAAAGACAGTCTCTTCAACAAATGGTGTTGGGAAAATTGGATAGCCAC
>NW_025414658.1:0-1585 GCF_002201575.2 Neomonachus schauinslandi
GGTCTTTCATCCATTTTGAGTTTCTGTTTGTGTAGGGTGTAGGAAAATGGTTCAGTCACATTCTTTGTCACGTGGCTGTCCAATTTTCCCCATACCATTTGTCAAAGAGATGGTCTTTTTTCCATTGGATATTCTTTCCTGCTTTGTTGAAGACTAATTGGACCATAGGGTTGTGGATCCATTTCTGGGGTCTCTCTTCTGTTCCATTGATCTATGTGTCTGTTTTTGTGCCAGTAGCATACAGTGTTGATGATGACAGCTAATTGTCATACAGCTTGAAGTCCAGAATTGTGATGCCTCCAGGTTTGGTTTTCTTTTTCAACATTCTGTTGGCTATTCGGGGTCTTTTCTGGTTCCATAAAATTTTAGGATTATTTGCTCCAGCTCTGTGGAAAATGCTGGTAGGGATTGCACTGAACATGTAGATTGCTCTGGGTAGCATAGACATTGTAAGAATGTTTGTTTTTCCAATCCATGACCATGGAATGTTTTTCCAATTCTTTGTGTCTTCCTCAGGTTCTTTCAAAAGTGTTCTATAGTTTTCAGAATACAGATCCTCTACGTCTTTGGTTGGGTTTATTCCTGGGTATCTTATGTTTTCTGGGGCAACTTTAAGTGGGATCGCTTCCTTCATTTCTCCTTTTTCTGCCTCATTGGTAGTGTATAGAAATGCAACTGACTTCTGTTCATTGATGTTATATCCTGGGACTTTACTAAATTCCTGTATGATTCTAGCCATTGTCGGGCCGAGTCTCAGGTTTTCAACAGAGTATCATGTCATCAGCAAAAATTGACTTATTTGCCAAGTGGGATGCTTTGTTTATTTCTTTGTCTGTAGTTTGTACATCTGTTTGTTTGTCTGATTGCCAAGGCTAGGACTTTGTCCTATGTACTATCCAAGGCTATGTTGAACAACAGTGGTGAAAGTGTCCCCATCCCTGTCATGTTCCTGACCTCAAGGGAAACGTTCTCAGTTCTCAGTTTTTCCCCATTGAGAATGATATTTGCTATGGGATTTCCATAGATGACTTTTATGATATCGAGGTATGCTCTCTCTATTTCTACACTGAGAAGAGATATAATCAGGAAAGACCTTGTAGTTTGTCAATGCTTTTTCCACCTATTGAAATGATCCTATGGTTCATGTCCTTACTTTTATTAATTTGGTGTACCACACTGATTGACTTGCAGATGTTGGACCACCTTTGCACCCCAGAATAAATCCCACTTGGTCGTGGTGGGTAATCCTTTTAATGGACTTTTGGAGCTCATGGGCTAGTATCCCTGTGAGATTTTGGGATCCATATTCATCAGGGATTTTGGTCTGTAATTTTCCTTTTTGGTGATGTCTTTGTCTGGTTTTGGCATCAAGGTAATGCTGGCCTCATAGAAAGGGTTTGGAAGTTTTCGTTCCATTTCTAATTTTTGAAACAGTTTCAGAAGAATAGGTATTACATTCTTCTTAAATGTTTGGTAGAATTCTCCTGGGAAGCCATCCAGCCCTGGACTCTAGACATTTTTGATACTGATTCAATTTTTTTGTTGGTTATGGGTCTGTTCCAGTTTTCTATTTCTTCCGGGTTCA
>NW_025414659.1:0-1585 GCF_002201575.2 Neomonachus schauinslandi
TAGGACTTAGTTTATCTGCAGGACTGTCTGACTTCAGTCTCATGGGAACCAGGGAGGTTCTACACTTAGCCATATGCTTGGAATATGCTCCATTTTAGGTTATTTATAAATGAATCAGATGTACAATTGGTGCCAAGGTCAGAAATTGAATTTGCTGACTCTAGTAATGGTTAAAGTTTGGTTTCCTTGAGATCCAATGAGCAGGGCCCATGCACATTAAAAGTTGAAAATCTCCTTTATTTTATCAATGTCTAGCATATCTTTTACTTAAAGTGCCTCAATCATTTACTCTTATTGCTGAGGTCCAAAGTCCAGAACAAAAATACTATAAGGATGTATGAAAGCAGGACAAATGTAAATTTTAATGTACTAAACATAAAATGAATATATTTTTCAGTAGTGAAAACTGGCCAAGTGAGAACGAAATATATTGATATAACAAATTTCATAATGGATTTCGTTTGGCTGCTGCCAGTTTATCCAATTCCTCTCACTATAGACGTCCCAGAAAATGTTTCCCTAGCCATTTTCTCAAAGCCCCCTTAACGTCTTTGTTCCTCACACTGTACACAAGGGGGTTCAACACAGGTGTGAAGAGGGTGTAAGAAGCAGAGACCACCTTGTCATGGGCCACTGAGCGGTAGGATTTGGGCCGCACGTAGATGAGTAGGAGAGTGCCACAGAAGAGCCCCACCACAGCCAGGTGAGAGGAGAAGGAGACAAACGCTTTTTTCTGAGCTGCAGTGGACCGCATGCGGAGCCCAGCAGCCAAGATGAGACTGTAGGAAGCCAAAAGGAGAGAAAGAGGGATCAAGAGCATCAGGAGTCAACACACATGCGTGAAAAACTTTACAAAGGTAGCGTGGGCACAGGGAAGGTGCGTGAGTGTGGGTGCCTCACAAAAGAAGTGGTTGATTTCTCGAGAATGGCAGTAAGGGAAGCTCAGAGTGGCACCAGGCTGCATCAGCCCATCCACCCCTCCCGGATCCAGGAGCCTGTGGTCACGTGCAAGCAGAGCTTCTGATTCATGAGGATGGGGTTGCGCAGGGGGTGACGTATGGCCACATACCGGTCATAGGCCATGGCCGCTAAGAGGAAGCACTCACCCTCTCCCAGCATGGGAAACAGTAAACTCCGGGCTGCACAGCCAGCAAGAGAGATGGACCTGGTGCCCATCAGGTAGTTGGTTGCCATTTGGGGGACTATGGTGGAGACCAGCATCATGTCCATGAGGGAGAGCTGGCTAAGCAGGAAGTACATGGGTGTGTGCCGCTGGGGTCCTCATGGATGAGCACAATCATGAGGGCATTGCCCATCAGGGAGATGAGGAAGAGCATGAGCACCCTTGAAAAGAGGAACAGATGGATCTGAGTGTAATTAAAGAGCCCTAAAAGAATGAAGTTTTTCTCTGTGGTGTCATTTGCATCTTCCATGGCTCCATTCATACCTGGAAGACAAGGAATGAGAGTTGCTTGGAGCTAAGTTTAGACATTTACTTAAGAAGAGGTGGTCAAATGACATAGAAACAAAAATGAGAGTTGGAGGAATAATTACATCTTTAATCTTTCACTTTGTGACAGGATAT
>NW_025414660.1:0-1584 GCF_002201575.2 Neomonachus schauinslandi
GTTGTCGCATTTATGTTTCGCTTTTGCAGAACCTATCAAACTGTCTTACCAGAGTGACTGTTCCATTTACATTCCCACCAGCAATGGAGGAGAGCTGGCTCTTTCCTACATTTGATGTTTTTACTCTGTTTTATATTAATGAGCTGTCGTAAAAGGTAGGTAGTAGTGATTACTTAATCAGGTTTTTCCTTTATATTTCCCTCATGGCAACTAATGTACTGTTTTTTTTTTCTTGTGCTTATTTGCCATGTGCATGTTCTCTTTGCTGAAATGTCTGTTCATGTTTTTGCCCATTTGCAATTTGATAGTTTTTTTTTTTCTCCTCCTGTTGAGTGTTGGTTTTTTATATATTATTGATAGAAGAGCTTTGTCAGATAAGTGGTTTGCAAATATATTCACCTAGTCTATAGCTTGTCTTTTCATCCTCCTAACAAGATCTTTACTACAACAGAAGGTTTTAATCTTGATAAAGTCCAGTGTTATGCCCTATGAATCCTCCTTTCTTGTCTTGTATAAAAATGCACCAAATGCTAGGTTGAGAAAATGGCTAAACATCCGTAATGCATTTTCTCGCAGTTCTGCTGGGTAGAAGTCCAACATAAGGCACCAATTTGATCAGGTTCTGAGGAAGCCTATCCTCCTGGAGCTTTGTCGATAGCCACCTTCTGGCTTTGCACTCACATAACCTTTCTTTGCAGGTGTGCATGGAGAGTGAAAGTTCTCTGTGTCTGTTCTCATAAGCATGCTAACCCCATCATGAGAATCCTAACCTTGTGACCTAACTCAACCTATGTTTCTCCCAAGGTGCCAGGTCCAGTTTCATAGGGGTTAGAACTGAAACATGTGAGTGGGATGGGGGATCAAATTTAGTCTATATCATGTGTCTTGACAGATGTCTTGGGGTTCCCTCTGTTTGGGTTTTGTTCATTTTCTTCAATTTTAGCCTCATGTTTTATGTCAAATTTGGGAGATGATCAGCCATGTTTTCTTGAAATATTCTTTTTTTCCCTTTACATTTCCAGGTGCAGCTGCAGCCATGCCCTAAGTAGACTCGCCTGAAACAGGGTTCTCAGATTGTCACAACACACAGTGAGTCTCAAGGGATTATGGTTGTACTGCAACTTGTAGAAACCTCGGTAGACCTCTGCTTTCCACTGTGAAAAGGAAGAAAACCCTGTGAGACAATGCTACACAAATCCAGGAATGGTCTCCCCAGTTCAGCTTCACAAATGGCCCCACTCTCCTACTCGCTCATGCCCCAAACCAAAATGCCCTCCTGGACTCCCTTCCGGTAAACACCCGTCTGCCCGGGTTGCTCTCCTCTGCCCATTCATGTGATGTCCCTGTGGAGGACTGAGTGAAAACTACGCAATCCCCTGTATCCCACACTGGTCCTGCTCAGACCTCCTGTGGATTCCTCAGTCTACCGCACCCTCTAGCTCCCCATGTCTGCATGTCACCCCCTTTCACTACCTATCTCCCCTGGAATGCTGCTCCCAAACTCCATGCACCTTACCACTTAGGGTTGACGCAGGAACTCCTCAGAGAACACCTCCCTCTACAAACTAGTCCATCGCCCAGTCC
>NW_025414661.1:0-1584 GCF_002201575.2 Neomonachus schauinslandi
TTCCAGATCCTTCCAGACATTCCTGGCCAGTATCTCAGTATGTCCCTTTTGGTTTTCCTCTGCCTGTCAGGTCAGGAATCTATTCGTAACGTTCAGTCCTTTATAGAAAATTAAGGGGTTTCGCACTCATCACCGTGTGGCTGTTCTAATGTCTGGCCTTTGGGTCCCGCTCCCTCACCACTTATTTAACTCTTTGAGAGGGGGCTTCTCCTGTGCACTCAGCCTTGGGTGATAAGCTTTGCATAGGAGACATCTGGTGAACCTTTACAGAGTAATATGTGACTGCCTTGGTCTTGATGGCACCACGCTTAGAAGTTTACTTCCTGTAATGAAGAGGCTGTGCAGCCCAGGAGAGTGCAGAGAAGGAAAGAAGGGAGGGGGGAGGAGTCCCAGACAGGGATGTGGGGAGTCCCCTCTGGGTGAGTAGCAGGGAGCATGCTGCCCCCTTGTGGCCCACCAGCGGCAGGACAGCCGGAGGCATTCCTGGGATCCCAATGCTCACAGTTTGTGCTCTCAAGTCCCTTCCTTCCACGCTTGAAAAATTATTGAAGATATCAAAGAGCATTTCATTACGTGGGTTACATGTATTCATATCTACAATATTAGAATTTTTCAGGTTTAAAATACTTATTAATTCACTTAAAGTAGTATTGGCAAACCCATCTTAACACAGGTTTGTTTGTTTAATTTTAATTTTAGTAGAGATCATACAGCGCAAAATGGGTTTCTGTTGTAGAATTCAGAGATTCATCACGTCCATACAACCCCAGTGCTCATCACAACAAGTGCCCTCCTTAAAACCCATCCCCTATCTTGCCTAACCCCCACCCACCTCCCTGCATCAACCCTCAGTTTGTCTCTATCCTTAGGAGTCTCTTGTGCCCTCTATCTTTCTCTCATTTATTTTTCTTTTCCCCCTTCCCATATGTTCATCTGTTTCATTTCTTAAATTCCACATACATCTTATATTAACACATGTTTAAAGTGAAAAATACATATGTATTTTTTTTAATTTTTCTTTCTTTTTTTGATTCTTATGTTAATCCCCATACATTACTTCATTAGTTTTAGATGAAGTGTTCCATGATTCATTGTTTGTGCATAACACCCAGTTCTCCATGCAGAATGTGCCCTCCTCAATACCCACCACCAGGCTAAACCATCGTCCCACCCCCTACCCCTCTAGAACCCTGTTTGTTTTTCAGAGTCCATCGTCTCTCATGGTTCGTCTACCCCTCCGATTTCCCCCGCTTCATTCTTCCCCTCCCGCTACCTTCTTATTCTTCTTTTTTTTTCTTAACATATATTGCATTATTTGTTTCAGAGGTACAGATCTGAGATTCAACAGTCTTGCACAATTCACAGCGCTTACCAGAGCACATACCCTCCCCAGTGTCTATCACCCAGTCACCCCATCCCTCCCACCCCACCCCCCACTCCAGCAACCCTCAGTTTGTTTCCTACAATTAAGAATTCCTCATATCAGTGAGACCATATGATACATGTCTTTCTCTGTTTGACTTATTTCGCTCAACATAATACCCTCCAGTTCCATCCACGTCGTTGCAAATGGCAAGATCTCAT
>NW_025414662.1:0-1583 GCF_002201575.2 Neomonachus schauinslandi
GGAGAAGAGAACTAATGAAGATTAGAGCAGAAATCAAAGAAATAGAAACCAAAAGAACAGTAGGACAGATCAATGAAACCAGGAGCTGGTTCTTTAAAAAAGAATAAGACGATAAACACCTGGCCAGATTTATCAAAATGAAAAAAGGGGGGCGCCTGGGTGGCTTAGCCGGTTAAGCGGCTACCTTCGGCTCAGGTCATGATCCCAGGGTCCTGGGATCGAGTCCCGCATCAGACTCCCTGCTCAGCGGGGAGCCTGCTTCTCCCTCTCCCTTTGTCTGCCTCTCTGCCTATTTGTGCTCTCTATCTCTCAAATAAATAAAATCTTTAAAAAAAAAAAAAAGGACCCAAATAAATAAAATCATGAATGAAAGAGGAGAGATCATGACCAACACCAAAGCAATTATACATATTATAAAATTATAAAACAATTATAAAAACATATTATGAGCAACTATATATCAACAAGTTATGCAATCTGGAAGAAATGGATGCATTCCTAGAGATGAATAAACTACCAAAACTGAACCAGGAAGAAATAGAAAACCTGAACCAGACCCATAACCAGCAAGAAAATTGAAGCAGTAATCAAAAATCTCCCAACAAACAAGAGCCCAGGGCCGGATGACTTCCCAGGGGAATTCTACCAAACATTTAAAGAAGAATTAATACCTATTCTTCTGAAGCTGTTTCAAAAAATAGAAATGGAAGGAAAACTTCCAAACTCATTTTATGAGGCCAGCATTACCTTGATCCCAAAACCAGACAAAGACCCCACCAAAAAGGAGAATTACAGACCAATATCTCTGATGAACATGGATGCCAAAATTCTCACCAAGATACTAGCCAGTAGGATCCAAAGGTACATTAAAAGGATCATTCACCACGACCAAGTGGGATTTATTCCTGGGCTGCAAGAGTGGTTCAACATCTGCACATCAATCATTGGGATACACTACATTATTAAAAGAAAGGACAAGAACCATATAATCCTCCCAATGAATGCAGAAAAAGCATTTGACAAAGTACAGCATCCTTCCTTGATTAAAACTCTTCACAGTGTAGGGATGGAGGGAACATACCTCAATATCATAAAAGCTACATACGAAAAGCCCACAGCAAATATCATTCTCAATGGGGAAAAACTGAGAGCTTTTCCCCTAAGGTCAGGAACACGGCAGGGATGACCACTCTCACCACTGTTGTTCAACATAGTACTAGAAGTCCTAGCCTCAGCAGTCAGACAACAAAAAGAAATAAAAGGCATCCAAACTAGCAAAGAAGTAGTCAAACTCTCACTCTTTGCAGGTGGTATGATACTCTGTGTGGAAAACCCAAAAGACTCCACCCCAAAATTGCTAGAACACATACAGGACTTCAGCAAAGTGGCAGGATATAAAATGAATGCACAGAAATCAGTTCTATTCCTATACACTAACAACGAGAAGACAGAGAAATTAAGGAGTTGATCCCATTTACAACTGCACCAAAACCCCTAAGATACCTAGGAATAAACCTAACCCAAGAGGCAAACGATCTATACTCAAAAAACTATAGAACACTCATGAAAGAAACTGAGGCAGA
>NW_025414663.1:0-1583 GCF_002201575.2 Neomonachus schauinslandi
ACATGAAGAGATGCTGAACATCACTGATCATCAGGGAAATACAAATCGAAAGCACAATTAGATATCACCTCACACCTGTCAGAGTAGCCGAAATTAACAACACAGGAATCAAGACGTGTTGGCAAGGATGGAGAGGAAGAGGAACACTCCTGCACTGTTGATGGGAGTGCAAACGGCTATAGGCATTCTGGAAAACAATATGTTGTTCCTTCAACAATCTGAAAATAGCAGGGTACCTGGTTGGCTCAGTCAGTTAAGTGTCTAAATTCAGCTCAAGTCATGATCTCAAGGTCATGGGATTGAACCCTGCATGGTGCTCCACACTCAGCTGGGAGTCTGCTTCTCCCTCTGCCTCTCACCCCGCTTGTGCTCTCTCTCTCTCTCTCAAATTAATAAATGAGATCTTTAAGAAACTAAAAGTAGAGATACTATATGACCCAGTTAGTCTGCTCCGGAGTATTTACCTAAAAATTTAAAAATACGAATTTGGAAACATATATACAACCCTATGCTTATTGAGGAGTTATATAATAGTCAAGATATCAAATTAACCCAAGTGTACATTAATATATATATATATATTATTAACCCAATTAACCCAAGTGTACATGTATATATATATATATTATATATATATATGTTTATATATATATAAAGTGTGTGTGTCTCCCACTTGATGGGTTGCCAATTTCTCCAATTGATGGGTTCTATACTGGGGAATTGTCTTTAATTTCACATGGTCCCATCTCTTGTCTTTCCCTTTCCTGAGGAAACACAGCCAGAAAAAATGATGCGAAAGCCTTTGCCCAAGAGATTACTGCCTGTGTTTTCTTTTAGGAGTTTTATGGTTTTAAGTTAGTAGTAGTAGTAGTAGTAGTAGTAGTAGTAGTAGTAGTAGTAGTAGTAGTAGTAGTTTCATTATCATCATTATTATTATTATTTGTTTTATTCTGTAGAATCTCTGTTCTATTTTTTCAGTTATTTTCTTATTTTACCAATTCTTTTTAAAATTCCTTTTTTTAAACATACATTCCATAAATTTGATATTTACTTTCCTTTCATTTTATTTTATTTTTGTACACATATGAGTTTTTCTTTCTTTCCTATTTTGTGACCTAGTTTCTTTTAACAAACAGACCAAAATTCAACCAGGATCTAGTTTATTATTTCGTTCTGTTTTACTTCTTGTTTAACTTGTTTCTTATTGGTTTGTTTCTATTTCCTTCTGGTTTGTTTTGTTTATATATATCTGGTGTTTGTCTTTTTTCTCTCCATCATAGATTCTTTTCTAGACGTAATGACAAGACAGAGAAACTCACCTGAAAGGAAATAACAGGAGGTCGTTCTTAGAGCCAGGGATTTAATCAATATGGATATAAGTAAGATGTCTGAACTAGAATTCAAAACAATGATTATAAAGATATTCACTGGGTTTGAAAAAAGCAGATAAGACCCTAGAGAATCCCTTACTGGAGAAATAAAAGAACTAAAATCTAACCAGGCCGAAATTAGAAAGTCTATTACTGAGATGCAGTCAAAATGGAAGCTCTAATTGCTCAGATAAATGAGGCAGAAGAGTCAGT
>NW_025414664.1:0-1581 GCF_002201575.2 Neomonachus schauinslandi
GCACTAAATTCCTATCTTTCAATAGTTACCCTGAATGTAAATGGGCTAAATGCCCCAATCAAAAGACACAGGCTATCAGACTGGATTAAAAAACAAGACCCGGGGGGGGCGGAGCAAGATGGCGGAGGAGTAGGAGACCTGGATTTCGTCTCCTCTCAGGAATTCAGCTGGATAGGGATCAAACCATTCTGAACACCTACAAACTCAACAGGAGATCGAAGAAAAGAAGAGCGACAACTGTCTCATCAGAAAAGCGGCCACTTTCTGGAAGGGAGGACGTGCGGAGAAGTGAATCCGAGGCGATATTCGGGAGGATAGACGGCGGGGGAGGGGCCTCCGTCGGCCGCTTCTGGCAAGTGATAGAGCCGCGGAGCACAAAATCGGAACTTTTAAAAGTCTGCTCCACTGAGGGACATAGCTCCAGTGGCTAAGCAGGGGATGGAACCCTCGCTGGGACAGTATGGTTTCAGGACCCTCGGGGTCACAGAAAGACCGGGGGTGCCTGAGTGCGGCAGAGCTCCCACGTATCGGGGCAGGGAAGCCCGCTCCAGAGACGGAGCTAAGTTTTGCAAATTTATTCACAATATGTCTTGATTACAATATGTTTTGTTAATTTTGGTGGGAATTCTCTATGCCTCCTGAATCTAGATGTCTGTATCCTTTCCCACTTTAAGGAAGTTTTCAGCTATTATTTCTTCAGATGAATGTTCTGCCCCCCTTTCTCTCTCCTCTTCTTCTGGGACTCCTATAATAGAAATTTTATTACATTTGTCATGCACACAAGGGAGGGAAGGGCAGAAGGAGGACAAGCAGACTCCCCACTGAATGGGGAGCCCAGCACAGGGTTCAATCCCAGGACCCCGAGATTATGCCTGAACCAAAGGTAGATGCTTAACCAACTGAGCCACCCAGGTGCCTCTCTATTGACCATTTTTAAATCAGATTGTTTGTTAATAATTTGTATGAGTTCTTTGTACACATTGAATATTAACCCCTCATCAGATATATTTTTGAGACTATCTCCTTCCATTCCTTAGGTTGCTTTCCATGTTGTTAATGCTTTCTTTTGCTGTGCAGGAAAGCTTCTTAGTTTGATGCAGCCCCATATGTTTATATTTTATTTTGTTTCCCTTGCGTTTGAAATCATATCCAAAATAGCATCTCTAGGACCAATGTCAAGGAGAATTCTACCTATGTTTTCTTCTATAAGTTTTAAATAAAACAAAACAAAAAAGGTCTTACATTTAGGTCCTTAATACATTTTAGTTTGATTTTTGTGTGTGATATAAACTAGCAATCTAGTTTTAGTACTTTGCATATAGTTGACCAGTTTTCCCACCATGATTTACTGAAGAGACAGTCCTTTCCTTAATGTATATTCTTGCCCTCTTTGTGTAAATTAATCAAACATATATGTGTGAGTTTATTTCTGGGTTGTCTATTCTGTCCCATTGATCTATGTGTCTGTTTTCATGTCAATACCATACTGATTTGAACGGTATAGTTTGTATTATACATTGAAATCAGGGAGCATATGTCTCACTTTTTTCTTTTTCTCAAGATTGTTTTGCCTATTTGAGG
>NW_025414665.1:0-1580 GCF_002201575.2 Neomonachus schauinslandi
TCTGATCGCTAAACGTGACAGGACTGAGTGGTTTGTGCTGGCCTTCGTGGGGAGGGCCCTGAGCACTGATCCTCAGGTGTACTTCAACTAGTGCAAATGCCCCTCTCCCAGCCGAGGCAGGCCTCAGTGTAAGCGGCTCTGGATTCCAGGATGTGGCGCTGTTTTACTCCCTGAAGGCTTGCAGCCCCAATGGGTGGGATGAATATGGCTGCACCCTGCTCCCTACCCAGGAGCTGAAAATTTGGCCCCCAGCTCTTCCGTGAGCCCTCACAGAAAAGCAGTCTGTCTTACCTCCCCGGTTTCTGTCAGAACTCTGTGTTCACCGGCCAGTGACGAAGCGTTCCTATCTCAGGCCCGAAACTGAGTTCCAACTCCAACCTCTATGGATTCCTGTGGCCCAGACCCACGTTGTACGTCCTGGGTGTTGGAGTGCTTGCCATGCTTCTGCTTTTGGCTGGAACCCTCCCAGGAAAGCCACCCGCAACCGTGCTGTGATTCGTGGTTTAGGGCTACATAGAGCAGGAAGCCAGCACCTAGACTCGCGGTTTTCAGCCGGCCTTTCCGATCTGACGTCTGGGAACTCTGAAGCATTCAGGCCCCACCAACTCTTTTTGTGACCCCCAGGATCCTGAGATCACGCTGTCACAGCGGGGACTCCAACCAGCTTCCCCACTTGAACACCTTTAAGTCCCCCACAGTAGGAGACTTCTAAAAGTTTCCATTTGGCACTTCTTCGCTCATGAAAATTGCAGTAGCCTCCTTAAGCCAGGTGCCTCCCCTCTGCTGTATCCTCAGCCATATGCCCCTCACACTCATCCACACCCGCGGCACTCGGGCTCGGAAGCTGCAGCAGGTGCCACAGCAGGAGCTGTGCCCAGTTCTTGCGCTGGTTCCAGATCTCACTCTGGGGCTGGTGCTGTAGCTCCCAGAAGAGAAAGCATTGTTGGCCTGATGGGCTTCCCACGTCACTTCTAAATAAAAGAAATTTTCCCACCACTCAATGCTGTCTGAGTCCATGAAGCAATCCCTGGGAGGTCTCCCCAGACTGCAGGCCATGAAACAGGGATCTGGGACTACTCACTGTCCCAGCCCAACCACAGTCAATGGAGGCTTGCTCTGCGTGGCCCAAGGTGTTCCCTGCACAGGCCCTCACCAGTCACGCCCTGTCCTCCTCACCCCAGCATCTCTCTCGTTCTACTTGCCCCTCTGCCTCTCCCCCCTACTTCTTCTCTTTCCTCTCTCATAAATAAATAAAGTCCCCCTGAAAATTAAAAGATTGAGCATGAAGGGGGATATTTTGAGCCTTTTAGACCTGGCTAGAAACACTCTCCTGTATGTATATCTTTGTCACCTTCCCCCTTGTGCTCATGGCTGCAGAGGTACATGACCTCCCAGGGAGGGAGAAGGCCCACGGTGCAGGGACTCGGGGGTCCTGAGTGACCACAGGGAGGCGCTCCATCTCCCATCTGAAAAGCCACTCAGCGCTGTCATGTGGGGGAATCCATGGTGACATGCTACCGAAACTTGGGGAGATATTTGGTAATTCAGCCTAACGAAATATACCTGCTAAATGTTGAAAT
>NW_025414666.1:0-1580 GCF_002201575.2 Neomonachus schauinslandi
GGATAGACCACGTTTATCTTATTGTAATGTGCATATTATAAAAATGTTAAAATCTCACATGAAATCTTCCCATTTACTACTAAGATATTTGGTACTAAAGTAAACAGTTCTTTAGGTATTAGCCAGATTATGTTTATTTAGTAAAATAATCGTTTGAATATGAAGAAAAGAAGACACATTCCTTCTCCCAAGAAATAATCACCCTTAACACATGAGTCCATCTTCTAGTCCTTTCCCTCTGACTGCAGTGTGTGTGTGTGTGTGTGTGTGTGTGTGTGACATGGTGGGGCAGGGCGGTTCCAGGGCTGGGCTCTTGATCTACCTGACGTCCCCACCGTGGACAGACACTGTCACTCCTGTCCCCTGGGGCATTCTCAGTGGCCACAGAGCATTTCCTCAGCTGCCCCAGCTGTTGAACAGTTGAGCCATTTATATGGATTTGCCTCTCAGAATTACACTGAAAAGTACATCCGTGCCATAAATCTCTGTTTCTTTAGGACTGATTCTAGAGGAACAAATGGAACCCCCTTGAGCCACATTTCTGGAGTATTGGCCGCAGACTCCTCTATCTATGCTCTCTTTATTAAGGTGGAGCCTTGTTTGGGAAAGGAGGGACCCCGGAGACCCGAGATGAGCCCTGAAATCTTGAGGAGGACAAGCTGGCAGTGAGGCCATCAGGGTCCCTGGCAGTGACCCACAGAGCAGGGAAGAGCCTGCCCACAGCCCCCTCATGGGTCCTCCCCCACAAGCATCCCTGCCCCGAGTCCTGGGACACACCTCACGCAGGCCCGTCCCGGGTCAGGCCCCAGCCACTCCAGCCCCTCCTGCGCCATAACTCAGCTTCTGACTCGAGCAACCAGGCCGTGCTCCAGGCAGCAGAGGGCTGCATGTCGGGCCCCTCCTGTCTGCTTGTGCCCTGGCCATCCTGGCTGGAGCCCATCGTCTCAGGGAGGAACCTCGGATAGCAGCACGGGTCAGTGAGTTCCAGACGTGTGTTCATCTGGATGTAGGGTTAGTGGCGACAGCGAGAACCACTGGCACCTCTGTGAGCACGAGAGACCTTTAGAAAGCACACTGGGTGCCCATGGGAGCTGCAGGATGGACTGAGCCTCAGCCAGGGGCGTTGGCACTGGGCATAGCCCCTCCACAGCCCTCAGGCTCCTCCAGCAGTGACCCCCTGCCCCTGCCTGCCCCAACCGTGGTGTCCCTCAAGTTCAGCTTGTGCGAGAGAGGGGGCTGCACTTCCCGCTCAAGACACCATGTGAGGAGAAAGGGGAGACCCCTGTCCTCCCCCAGCGGCAGGTGAGGGGGAGTCCACTTCACCTGGACCTGTATGGGAGGCCATGGCCAGTCACCCCTGTCCTCTCTGCCCCAAGATGGAGCTCCCCAGGCACAGAAGACAGATCCTCAGAGACAGAACACGGGGGCTCTCCCTGCAGGAAGAGAGAGAAACACCATTGGATTGGGAGCAGGGGAGAGAGGAGAGCTCTGAGCACGAGGGGGAGGGCTTCCACAGGCTGGGGCGCTGCCATTTTGGTCAGGGGCACAGGCTCTGTGTGGGCTTGTAGGGGGTGGCCAGG
>NW_025414667.1:0-1579 GCF_002201575.2 Neomonachus schauinslandi
CAAGGGCAGATCTTGGATAGGAGAGAGACATGCTAAAAAATAGTGCTAATGATCCCATCATCTGCATGTGGGAGGATGAATGCTCAGGGGAAAGGGAGGCGAGGCGTGAAGCCAGGGTTCTGCACTGGGGACCAGTGTGCATGAAGACGGTTATGGAAGCTGGATGGAGTTGAGGTCTGTGTGAGCAACTCCTCCACTTGTAGACAGGCTTTGGCTCTTGGAGAAAGGTGCTGGGAGCTCTAGCTCCGTTCCCCATCCAGGGATTGGTGGCCCCAGGAATCTGGGCTGCTGCTTTGGAGATCAGTTGCCACCAAATGTCACTGGATCTGGGCCACCCATTCAACCCACAGAGTGCAGGTCTCCTTGTCCTCAGCTGGCAGGACTTCCTTTCCATTGACAGTGACTGGCCAGAAAGCCTCAGGGAAGACAGAAATGGGAAGCAGGCTGCCAAGAAGCTTTGGCCCAGGTGAACCAACTTGGAGGGCAAGGGAGAGAGGTGAAGAGCCTTCAACCTCACCATTTTGCAAGCATCCATATCACACACCAAATAAGGAAGAAGATGGGACACATTTGCACAATAACTCAAGGCAGAGTCTCCATGGCAACAATTACCCAAAAATTCACTCCTGACAGTTGCAACAGCAGGAGCTAGCAAAGAAGACTCTGGGGGTGGGAGACATGCGTGGGGACTCAGAGGATGGCTTCCTTTTATTCTTAAACTGAAGGAAGTGCTGACGGCAGGAACCAAGGCATCTCAGAGCCTGACTAAGCCAAGAACCATTGGAAACAGAAGCTGGAAGGAGCCTTAAAGATGAGCTAGTCTGAGGCTTGGCTGTGAAACCCTCCAGGAGGATGTGCTAGGTGGGGGGTGAGGACTGGGCCATCAGGGCATTACCTTCCCTCCCCCACCAACGTCTGGTGGACAGAAGTTCTCCCTGCCTCCAGAGATCTTGGGATGGGGACAACAGATGGACCCAACTTCCTGGGAAGTCAAAGGCTCTGGGGAGTTTGAGTTTGCCTGAAGACTGAGTCCAATCCTTAAAAATCTCACACGTGACATGGGTTGGGAGAACCGAGCTCTAGTCACTCTGCTCTCTGACTTGCTGAATGGCTCTTCAGCTTCCCCACAGTGAAATGTGCAGCCTACCTTGAAGAACTATTACAAGGCTGAGTGAGTAGAGTGAGATGGGAAATGTTTTACCAAAGTAAAGTCCAACCCAAAGACATAAGAGATGTCTGTAGGGCCATGCAGGGCAATCTGATAAATTAGCTGCACCCAAGACTCTCCTCCTCAGGCAGAGACGTGTCCTAGGACAAGTGAGTCAGTGTCAAGAATGCAAGGAGGAACCTAGAGTGCGACCAGAGAGGGGTACAAGGAAGATGGTGGGAAGGTGGGGGTAGAGAGTGGCTTAGCAGAGGCATCATCTGCTTCCTACCAGCAGACAGATAGACAGTCTGACTGATCGAGTAAACTCAGAGGCAGGCAGCAAAGCATGCAACCTCCAATTTTTCATTTTTTTCCCAATTTTTAATTTTTTAAAGAAGAAGTTTACCTCAAAGGGAAAAGTATAATGCTTTC
>NW_025414668.1:0-1579 GCF_002201575.2 Neomonachus schauinslandi
TATATATATATATATATATATATATATATATATATATATATACACTCATATATATATATATATATATATATATATATACACTCCTATATATATATATATATATAGGAGCTCTTCCCATATTAGGAATGTAAGCCATTGGCTGAGATATGTTCCCCAAGTCTTGCCTCAAAAGGACTCAGTGTCAGGAGGATTAGAACAAGATGCAGAAGGGGGATTGTCCCCCCTGTGTCTTATCCTTTTGGGGAGGCCAGAATTGGGCCTTTGGCTGTGACAGAATCAGGAAAAGGGTAGAGGGTAGGAAGGGAAAGTGGAATGAGCTGGGAGGAGGGTCCCGTGTGAACAAAATGAGAAGAACAGACACAAGGAGGCAGCGCAGAAGGGAGAAGTGCTGAGGCTTGTCTGGAGCCTCTTTCTTCTCTGTCCCAGTCAGTTTGACCATTACTTCCTCCTGGACACACAGGGCAGGTCTTGAGGGAGGGTCCTAGGAGAGGAATGGGGACAGAGGGTGGTGTCCACCATGATCTTCAGACTAACCCTGATTCTCCGTGAATGCCTCATCCACTCTCTCCATGCTTCCTTGGGTCTTTTAACAAGCTCTTCCACTCTATGTGTGCTTGTGTGATGATTTGGTGACGATCCCTGACCAGGTTGGAAGCTCAGGCCTTGTGCATCCACTTAGCCACTATTTGCCTAGTGAGTCTCCTCAGGAACAATTTGCAGCACTGGGTGTGTCATTGCGACTCAGGAAGGGGGGTGGATGGGAGGATGGGGGGGTGGAGGGACAGTCGCTCAAACAAGGTCCAAAATAGGAGAGGGCCGCCTCTGTGAGTCCCAGATCTGGGACTGCAGCGACCACCACCCTGGAAGAAGGATCTTGAGCCTGGAACCCTCCCACCCCAGCCCTGCAATTCTGCCCCTTGGTATTTGTTCCTTCTCAGTTCTGACTGTGACTGCACTCAGTGATTATTTGTGTAAAGAAAGGGGGTTAGAAGAACCAAGTCTGAGGAGAGCAGGAGGGATTCCCTGCGAGAATTCTTGACCACATTCGAGAGAGGACCCCGTTGGGTGCACATCTCTCTCCACCCTGGACTAGGCGAGGCCTTTCTTTCCACGATCAACCGCACGTTCCTTCACTGACTCCGCTCAGATTAATACACGCGGCGTGAGTGCCAAGCCTAGATCAGGGTAGGTGGCACAAACTGACTACTCCCTTCCAATCCTCAGGAGAGGGCAGCCCAGGGCTAGGGGCGCTCAGGGACCCTGAAGGGTGTCACTGAGCTCAAGTGTTGGAAGAGCGGGCATCGACCCCCCTCAACCAACCCCCACCAGCTGGGGGACCGGGATATCACTTCCAGGGGCGGTGGAGGCAGGGGCGTGAAGAAGCGGGTGGGAGGGAGACACCCAGACCCTCCCCAAGCCTGCAGCAAAGCCCCCACCGCGCCAGGCAGGCTCTGGCCGCTCGCGGGCACCCCCTGCCGGCCGGCCCCGCCGCGCAGCCGGGCCCCTTGCCAGCCAATGAGCGCGGCCCGGGAGGGCGTGCCCCTCGCGCCCCAGGCATAAATGCTCCGCACACTCCCCG
>NW_025414669.1:0-1579 GCF_002201575.2 Neomonachus schauinslandi
CGCCCCGTTTGGTAGCAGAGAGCACGCTCCCAGGGAGGCCGGTGGGCACAGGGTCAGCGCGGTGCCCTGGCCGGCGGGCCCCCTGCCCCTCGTGCTCCGGCCAAGGCCCGGGAGGTGCAGCCCAGCCCACTGTTCCTCTGGTTGGGCTCAGTCGCCGTGACTCACTCGAGAACGCTCGCGGGCGAGTGACCGGACAAGGCGGGTACTGGACTCATGTGTGCGGGGCGTCACCGAGCCCAGCTCAGTGCCCAGCAGTCACGTCCAGCAGCTTGCCCGGCTCGCCAACCCTCACGGCTGCTGCACCCAGGTCCCGCATGGGGAAACCGAGGCTCAGACTGGTATCCGAGGTTGCAGAGCTGGGGCCGGCAGAGCCAGAACCACAAGCTGGTGTGCTGACTGCCTGCCCCTGCTGCCCTGCATCCCCATAGCACGGGGGAACAGCCCCTCTCCCTTCCACAGCTAGCCTGGCCTCTGCTGGGCCAGGGGGCCAGGGCTGAGAGCACTTGGGGGACGTGAGGCTGGACGAGGGCGCACACGCAACCAAGTCCCTCTGAAGGCCGTGTGTGTCTGAGTGCCAGCCACATGGCCCATAGCTCTGGTCTGCGGTGACTCAGGTAGGGGCTGGCTGGTGCAGACTTCTTGGGCGTCATGAAGTCTGGCTCTGATTCGTCCCCCGCCTCCCCCCCACACACACACCAGGCTGGGTCCTGTGGCCAGCCCGGGAGGGGAGCTCACAGCTCTCCCCTCCCACAACCCCAGGGGAGCCAGAGAATGTGAGGGTGTGCCCCAGAAGCAGCTGTGCCCACCATCCATCCCAGCATCCAGCCAGAGCTGCAGATGCCTCAAGATTCTAGGGGAACATGGAGAAGGGAAACGGGAGCGGAGCCGCAGGGTTGGCCCTCAGGTTGAGCCAGATCACCCAGGGGAAGTGACCCTGTGCCTCATTTCCATCTCAACCTACGCATCTCTCCCTTGCCTCCTGCTCTTGGTTCTGGAATCCCAGTCACAGACAGCCAGGGAGGAAATGTGCCAAGACATATTTCGGTTCAAAAGACGTAAAAATATTCCCATGGGGAGAAGGCTGCCTTGGAATGGCAGCGGTTCTCTGTCACTAAGAACTTAAAATACAATTATTTGATTATCTATCAGAAATGCTGATGGATGGGAAGTGGCAAGAATAGATCTTTAAATGCAGGGGCCAGCATCCATAGTTTCATAACTAGGGCATGTCCTAATAGGAACGATAGGGCAGAGTATTTGATATCAACTATTAACTCTACTGTTACTTGTCCATGCATCTATCCATCCAACCATCCACCACTCATCTGTCATTCATCCATTCTACCATTCATCCCCCATCCACCCACCCATCCACCCATCCATCCATCCACCCACTCACCTACCCACCCACCATCCATCGGTTCATCCATCCACCCATCCATCCATCCATCCACCCACCTACCCACCCACCCACCAACCATCCGTTCAACCATCCACCCATCCATCCATTTATCCAACCATCCATCTATCCATCCATCCATTTGTCCGCCCACCATAAATCCATCCATCCATCCATCCA
>NW_025414670.1:0-1579 GCF_002201575.2 Neomonachus schauinslandi
TATATATATATATATATATATATATATATATATATATATATACACTCATATATATATATATATATATATATATATATACACTCCTATATATATATATATATATAGGAGCTCTTCCCATATTAGGAATGTAAGCCATTGGCTGAGATATGTTCCCCAAGTCTTGCCTCAAAAGGACTCAGTGTCAGGAGGATTAGAACAAGATGCAGAAGGGGGATTGTCCCCCCTGTGTCTTATCCTTTTGGGGAGGCCAGAATTGGGCCTTTGGCTGTGACAGAATCAGGAAAAGGGTAGAGGGTAGGAAGGGAAAGTGGAATGAGCTGGGAGGAGGGTCCCGTGTGAACAAAATGAGAAGAACAGACACAAGGAGGCAGCGCAGAAGGGAGAAGTGCTGAGGCTTGTCTGGAGCCTCTTTCTTCTCTGTCCCAGTCAGTTTGACCATTACTTCCTCCTGGACACACAGGGCAGGTCTTGAGGGAGGGTCCTAGGAGAGGAATGGGGACAGAGGGTGGTGTCCACCATGATCTTCAGACTAACCCTGATTCTCCGTGAATGCCTCATCCACTCTCTCCATGCTTCCTTGGGTCTTTTAACAAGCTCTTCCACTCTATGTGTGCTTGTGTGATGATTTGGTGACGATCCCTGACCAGGTTGGAAGCTCAGGCCTTGTGCATCCACTTAGCCACTATTTGCCTAGTGAGTCTCCTCAGGAACAATTTGCAGCACTGGGTGTGTCATTGCGACTCAGGAAGGGGGGTGGATGGGAGGATGGGGGGGTGGAGGGACAGTCGCTCAAACAAGGTCCAAAATAGGAGAGGGCCGCCTCTGTGAGTCCCAGATCTGGGACTGCAGCGACCACCACCCTGGAAGAAGGATCTTGAGCCTGGAACCCTCCCACCCCAGCCCTGCAATTCTGCCCCTTGGTATTTGTTCCTTCTCAGTTCTGACTGTGACTGCACTCAGTGATTATTTGTGTAAAGAAAGGGGGTTAGAAGAACCAAGTCTGAGGAGAGCAGGAGGGATTCCCTGCGAGAATTCTTGACCACATTCGAGAGAGGACCCCGTTGGGTGCACATCTCTCTCCACCCTGGACTAGGCGAGGCCTTTCTTTCCACGATCAACCGCACGTTCCTTCACTGACTCCGCTCAGATTAATACACGCGGCGTGAGTGCCAAGCCTAGATCAGGGTAGGTGGCACAAACTGACTACTCCCTTCCAATCCTCAGGAGAGGGCAGCCCAGGGCTAGGGGCGCTCAGGGACCCTGAAGGGTGTCACTGAGCTCAAGTGTTGGAAGAGCGGGCATCGACCCCCCTCAACCAACCCCCACCAGCTGGGGGACCGGGATATCACTTCCAGGGGCGGTGGAGGCAGGGGCGTGAAGAAGCGGGTGGGAGGGAGACACCCAGACCCTCCCCAAGCCTGCAGCAAAGCCCCCACCGCGCCAGGCAGGCTCTGGCCGCTCGCGGGCACCCCCTGCCGGCCGGCCCCGCCGCGCAGCCGGGCCCCTTGCCAGCCAATGAGCGCGGCCCGGGAGGGCGTGCCCCTCGCGCCCCAGGCATAAATGCTCCGCACACTCCCCG
>NW_025414671.1:0-1578 GCF_002201575.2 Neomonachus schauinslandi
GAGGGTACATACCTCAATATCATAAAAGCCATCTATGAAAAACCTACAGCGAATATCATTCTCAATGGGGAAAAACTGAGAGCTTTCCCCCTAAGGTCAGGAACGCGGCAGGGATGTCCACTATCACCACTGCTATTCAACATAGTATTGGAAGTCCTAGCCACAGCAATCAGACAACAAAAAGAAATCAAAGGCATCCAAATTGGCAAGGAAGAAGTCAAACTCTCACTCTTTGCAGATGATATGATACTTTATGTGGAAAACCCAAAAGACTCCACCCCAAAACTGCTAGAACTCATACAGGAATTCAGTCAAGTGGCAGGATATAAAATCAATGCACAGAAGTCAGTGGCATTCCTATACACCAACAACAAGACAGAAGAAAGAGAAATTAAGGAGTCGATCCCATTTACAATTGCACCCAAAACCATAAGATACCTAGGAATAAATCTAACCAAAGAGACAAAGGATCTGTACTCAGAAAACTATAAAATACTCATGAAAGAAATTGAGGAAGACACAAAGAAATGGAAAAACATTCCATGCTCATGGATTGGAAGAACAAATATTGTGAAGATGTCAATGCTACCTAGAGCAATCTACACATTCAATGCAATCCCCATCAAAATACCATCCACTTTTTTCAAAGAAATGGAACAAATAATCCTAAAATTTGTATGGAACCAGAAAAGACCCCGCATAGCCAGAGGAATGTTGAAAAAGAAAAGCAAAGCCGGCGGCATCACAATTCCGGACTTCCAGCTCTATTACAAAGCTGTCATCATCAAGACAGCATGGTACTGGCACAAAAACAGACACATAGATCAATGGAACAGAATAGAGAGCCCAGAAATGGACCCTCAACTCTATGGTCAACTCATCTTTGACAAAGCAGGAAAGAATGTCCAATGGAACAAAGACAGTCTCTTCAACAAATGGTGTTGGGAAAATTGGATAGCCACATGCAGAAGAATGAAACTGGGCCATTTCCTTACACCACACACAAAAATAGACTCAAAATGGTTGAAAGACCTCAATGTGAGACAGGAGTCCATCAAAATCCTAAAGGAGAACACAGGCAGCAACCTCTTTGACCTCAGCCGAAGCAACTTCTTCCTAGAAACATCGCCAAAGGCAAGGGAAGCAAGGGCAAAAATGAACTATTGGGACTTCATCAAGATAAAAAGCTTTTGCAAAGCAAAGGAAACAGTCAACAAAACCAAAAGACAACCAACAGAATGGGAGAAGATATTTGCAAATGACATATCAGATAAAGGGCTAGTATCCAAAATCTATAAAGAACTCATCAAACTCAACACCCAAAGAACAAAGAATCCAATCAAGAAATGGGCAGAAGACATGAAAAGACATTTTTCCAAAGAAGACATCCAAATGGCCAACAGACACATGAAAAAGTGCTCAGTATCGCTCGGCATCAGGGAAATCCAAATCAAAACCTCAATGAGATACCACCTCACACCTGTCAGAATGGCTAAAATTAACAAGTCAGGAAATGACAGATGTTGGCGGGGATGCGGAGAAAGGGGAACCCTCCTACACTGTTGGTGGGAATGCAAG
>NW_025414672.1:0-1578 GCF_002201575.2 Neomonachus schauinslandi
AAAAGCAACATAGACCAGAAAGGAACACAGACAATATACGGTAACAGTCACCTTACAGGCAATACAATGGCACTAAATTCCTATCTTTCAATAGTTACCCTGAATGTAAATGGGCTCAATGCCCCAATCAAAAGACACAGGCTATCGGACTGGATTAAAAAACAAGACCCATCGATATGCTGTCTGCAAGAGACTCATTTTAGAACCAAAGACACCCCCAGATTGAAAGTGAGGGGGTGGAAAACCATTTACCATGCTAATGGACACCAAAAGAAAGCTGGGGTGGCAATCCTTATATCAGACAAATTAGATTTTAAACCAAAGACTGTAATAAGAGATGAGGAAGGACACTATATCATACTTAAAGGATCTATCCAACAAGAAGATCTAACAACTGTAAATATCTATGCCCCTAACATGGGAGCAGCCAATTATATAAGGCAATTAATAACAAAAGCAAAGAAACACATCGACAACAATACAATAATAGTGGGGGACTTTAACACCCCCCTCACTGAAATGGACAGATCATCTAAGCAAAAGACCAACAAGGAAATAAAGACTTTAAATGACACACTGGACCAAATGGACTTCACAGACATATTCAGAACATTCCACCCCAAAGCAACGGAATACACATTCTTCTCTAGTGCCCATGGAACATTCTCCAGAATAGATCACATCCTAGGTCATAAATCAGGTCTCAACTGGTACCAAAAGATTGGGATCATTCCCTGCCTATTTTCAGACCACAATGCTAAAACTGGAACTCAATCACAAGAGGAAAGTCGGAAAGAACTCAAATACATGGAGGCTAAAGAGCATCCTACTGAAGAATGAATGGGTCAACCAGGAAATTAAAGAAGAATTAAAAAAATACATGGAAACCAATGAAAATGAAAACACAACAATTCAAAATCTGTGGGATGCAGCAAAGGCAGTCCTAAGAGGAAAGTATAGAGCAATACAAGCCTTTCTCAAGAAACAAGAAAGGTCTCAAGTACACAACCTAACCCTACACCTAAAGGAGCTGGAGAAAGAACAGCAAATCAAGCCTAAACCCAGCAGGAGAAGAGAAATCATAAAGATCAGAGCAGAAATCAATGAAATAGAAACTAAAAGAACAGTAGAACAGATCAACGAAACTAGGAGCTGGTTCTTTGAAAGAATTAACAAGATTGATAAACCTCTGGCCAGACTTATCAAAAAGAGAAGAGAAATGACCCAAATCAACAAAATCATGAATGAAAGAGGAGAGATCACAACCAACACTGAAGAAATACAAACAATTATAAGAACATATTATGAGCAATTCTATGCCAGCAAATTAGATAACCTGGAAGAAATGGAGGCATTCCTAGAGATGTATCAACTACCAAAACTGAACCAGGATGAAATAGAAAACCTGAACAGACCTATAACCACTAAGGAAATTGAAGCAGTCATCAAAAATCTCCCAAAAAACAAAAGCCCAGGGCCAGATGGCTTCCCGGGGGAATTCTACCAAACATTTCAAGAAGAATTAATACCTATTCTTCTGAAACTGTTCCAAAAAATAGAAATGGAAGGAAAACTTCC
>NW_025414673.1:0-1578 GCF_002201575.2 Neomonachus schauinslandi
AAAAGCAACATAGACCAGAAAGGAACACAGACAATATACGGTAACAGTCACCTTACAGGCAATACAATGGCACTAAATTCCTATCTTTCAATAGTTACCCTGAATGTAAATGGGCTCAATGCCCCAATCAAAAGACACAGGCTATCGGACTGGATTAAAAAACAAGACCCATCGATATGCTGTCTGCAAGAGACTCATTTTAGAACCAAAGACACCCCCAGATTGAAAGTGAGGGGGTGGAAAACCATTTACCATGCTAATGGACACCAAAAGAAAGCTGGGGTGGCAATCCTTATATCAGACAAATTAGATTTTAAACCAAAGACTGTAATAAGAGATGAGGAAGGACACTATATCATACTTAAAGGATCTATCCAACAAGAAGATCTAACAACTGTAAATATCTATGCCCCTAACATGGGAGCAGCCAATTATATAAGGCAATTAATAACAAAAGCAAAGAAACACATCGACAACAATACAATAATAGTGGGGGACTTTAACACCCCCCTCACTGAAATGGACAGATCATCTAAGCAAAAGACCAACAAGGAAATAAAGACTTTAAATGACACACTGGACCAAATGGACTTCACAGACATATTCAGAACATTCCACCCCAAAGCAACGGAATACACATTCTTCTCTAGTGCCCATGGAACATTCTCCAGAATAGATCACATCCTAGGTCATAAATCAGGTCTCAACTGGTACCAAAAGATTGGGATCATTCCCTGCCTATTTTCAGACCACAATGCTAAAACTGGAACTCAATCACAAGAGGAAAGTCGGAAAGAACTCAAATACATGGAGGCTAAAGAGCATCCTACTGAAGAATGAATGGGTCAACCAGGAAATTAAAGAAGAATTAAAAAAATACATGGAAACCAATGAAAATGAAAACACAACAATTCAAAATCTGTGGGATGCAGCAAAGGCAGTCCTAAGAGGAAAGTATAGAGCAATACAAGCCTTTCTCAAGAAACAAGAAAGGTCTCAAGTACACAACCTAACCCTACACCTAAAGGAGCTGGAGAAAGAACAGCAAATCAAGCCTAAACCCAGCAGGAGAAGAGAAATCATAAAGATCAGAGCAGAAATCAATGAAATAGAAACTAAAAGAACAGTAGAACAGATCAACGAAACTAGGAGCTGGTTCTTTGAAAGAATTAACAAGATTGATAAACCTCTGGCCAGACTTATCAAAAAGAGAAGAGAAATGACCCAAATCAACAAAATCATGAATGAAAGAGGAGAGATCACAACCAACACCAAAGAAATACAAACAATTATAAGAACATATTATGAGCAACTCTATGCCAGCAAATTAGATAACCTGGAAGAAATGGAGGCATTCCTAGAGATGTATCAACTACCAAAACTGAACCAGGATGAAATAGAAAACCTGAACAGACCTATAACCACTAAGGAAATTGAAGCAGTCATCAAAAATCTCCCAAAAAACAAAAGCCCAGGGCCAGATGGCTTCCCGGGGGAATTCTACCAAACATTTCAAGAAGAATTAATACCTATTCTTCTGAAACTGTTCCAAAAAATAGAAATGGAAGGAAAACTTCC
>NW_025414674.1:0-1578 GCF_002201575.2 Neomonachus schauinslandi
TCACAAACCAAAAATCTAAAGGCATCCAAGCATAACACTAAAGAAAGTCCTCAAATTAGAAGGGAAGAGAGCAAGACAATAAGGATGCCGAATGAAGGAACAAGATTGAGGCCTCATTTACCACAAGCCTATGCTACTTTTGTCTACATTAATAAGAACATGAATATACCATCAAAACCATAAATCTATGTGCATTCATTGAAATGGATATTTTAATAACAATGATACACAAAGGAAACTAGCTGCTATTTAAAGACTCCCTATCATTCCCATCTTAGTCATCAATCATTCAAGTGATGGCAAGGTAGATATATGTGAACTTCTTTTTAAAAATTCAAATTGTGGATCGTCTGGGTGGCTCAGTCACAGTTAAGTGTCTGATCTTGATTTTGGCTCAGGTCACGATCTCAGGGTTGTGGGACTAAGCCCTACATCGGGCTCCACACTGAGCATGGAGCCTGCTTACCCTCTGCTCCTCACCCCCTGCTTGCATTCCCTCTCTGAAAAAAAAAAATCAAATATTTGCTTGATTTAGCTATTTAGAAAATGCTCTACAACTGCTCAAGACATTTTGTAAAACGTGAAATAGAAGTGTTATAAGTAAAAAAAAAATGCTATAAGTAAGAAAGCAATTAAAAATGTACTCTCGGGGCGCCTGGGTGGCTCAGTTGTTAAGCGTCTGCCTTCAGCTCAGGTCATGATCCCAGGATCCTGGGATCGAGCCCCGCATCGGGCTCCCTGCTCAGCGGGAAGCCTGCTTCTCCCTCTCCCACTCCCCCTGCTTGTGTTCCCTCTCTCGCTGTGTCTCTCTCTGTAAATAAAGAAAGAAAATCTTTAAAAAAAAAAATGTACTCTCATGTGAGAAAACAGGTCATGAGACTGGGCCCTATGTAGGGTTCCACACTCGGGGGGGGGGGGTGTCTGCTTGAAAGTCGCATGCTCTCTCTCCCTCTTGTGCACTCTCTCTCTCTAAAATAATAAAATCTTTAGGGGTGCCTGGGTGGCTCAGTCGTTAAGCGGCTGCCTTTGGCTCCGGTCATGATCCCAGGGTCCTGGGATCAAGCCCCACTTCGGGCTCCCTGCTTGGAGGGAAGCCTGCTTCTCCTTCTCCCACTGCCCCTGTTTGTGTTCCCTCTCTCACTGTGTCTCTGTCAAATAAATAAATAAAATCTTCAAAAAAATAAAATAAAATAAAATAAATAAAATCTTAAAAAATAGTAAAATATGTCAGTTTAGTTATATTTACTAAATAAAGTTAATAATAGGTATCTCTTGAAAGAGCGAGCTCCAGGAACTAAAAAAAAATCGTAAAATTTCTGTCTCATTTCTTTATTAGCACATATAATTATGACTTTTACTTTGTGTGTGTTAATTAAACAACTCAGAATTTCACCAAATTAAAAACAAAAATTATATCAGAAATCTGAAACCCAAGGGAAAAAAGGTCAAGAAAGTCTCAATGCCATTCTTTGTAGGCCATGAGCTTGAGGTAGGAATCACTAGGTTTTCTCTTGGAGCAACATATCTATTGAACAGTGAACTATTATTCATATTTCTAACAGAAGGCAATTCTAGGAC
>NW_025414675.1:0-1576 GCF_002201575.2 Neomonachus schauinslandi
AGTATTCCCCACTGGTCCCAAAGTTCTAAATATAATCCTGCTACCTATTCTCAAGTGAATGCTAAAAACGAACCCAAAGGAAATTACTTTCTCATAATTCTTATTCAGATGTTCCTTTGGTTAGAAGAAGAAGACAAATGTCTTGCTAAAAGATATTGTTTGGTTGTAGGTTGCATAAAAGGAGTAAACACAAAGTAATTTTTGCCACAAAATTATTATTATTATTTTTTAAACTCAAAAAACATCTTTTTTTTTTTCATTTAAAAAAGTATTTAGAACACATAAAACAAGGCAACATTCATTCTTTCTTCTCGTCTTCCGGCGCGGGGTCTGCGGGCGGCTCCTCCACTGTGGCACTTTGCTCTCTGAGCCAGTGTTACTGTCACTGGTCCCCTCCTCAGCCATACTGTCCACCCCCTCCTGCCCGCTCTCCTTGTCCTCAGAAGTAGATGTGCCTTCTTCACCATTCTGTTGGCTTTCCATTGCTTCTTCAAGGTGTGTCTCCTCTGTCTCCATCGGGATGCTCTCGTCGTCCTTCTTCTCGCTTACTAGCAGCTTGCTCTTCCTCAGGAACCATGCTGCTCTGACTGCGTTCAGCTTGCTCTGCTGCTTCTTTCTCTCTTTCCTCCTGCCGTTTTCGAGCCTGTTCCTCTGCCTGTGCAATTTCAGTGGCAATTTTTTCCATGTCCACTTCGACTTTCAAACCGCACAACCTTTTAAGTTCATTGTTAAATGAATCTGTGCTTTCCAGGAATTTCCTCTTCTTTTCCTGGTGTCGCTCCTCTATTTGAAGAAGTTCAGCTTCTAGTTTTCGCTGATGAACCATTAAGGACTGGACCTGTCGTTTGAGGACCTGCATTCTAGCTGTTGTGACAACTGAACGGACGTCTGGCACCACACTCTCACTAAGGATTTCACTGATGAGGCGGTGGTTTCTCTGGAAACGGGCCGTGGCTGTATGCTTCATTGAGAAGCCATCATCATAATCGTCTGGATCTTCAGCAGGCTGAATGCTCATGTACGGTTCTCCTTTCTCCATGGGAGACTGTCTCTGTTGACTTTCTTCCTCTAAAGCAGCTTCTGCACGACTTTTTGCATTTATGTAAGCAAGGTATGCGGGGGAATTATGATAGGCCTTCATAGATTCATTGTACTCTATCTTTTCTGCTTCGTATTCGTTTAAATATTCTTGTTTTTCTTCATCAGTGAGATCTCGCCACATGCCACCAATAATCTTGCCAATCTCCCACAACTTTAGGTCAGGGTTGGAAGCTTTTACTTGGTCCCAGACCTTTCTGCTGTACCTCATGTAGGGCATCAGCGGCTTATCTGGTGGCTTTGGGGGGTTTGGAATCGTAATACCAGAGGATGCCGTGACCTGGCTGTTGGTGCCCAGGTTCCCTCCCAGCCTGTAGTTGTTGTAGGCGAGATGACTGTATGGATTGTGTCCCACAAACCCTGGTGTGCTGGGCATTTGTGTTGCAGGAGCTGGGGTGGGAGGTGGGGCATAAGATGGTCTTTTTGACATTTTGGAAGATTAAGTTCTCAGTTCCTTAAGAATGAATCTGAGACACCG
>NW_025414676.1:0-1574 GCF_002201575.2 Neomonachus schauinslandi
TTGATGGGGATTGCATTGAATGTGTAGATTGCTCTAGGTAGCATTGATATCTTCACAATATTTGTTCTTCGAATCCATGAGCATGGAACGTTTTTCCATTTCTTTGTGTCTTCCTCAATTTCTTTCATGAGTATTTTATAGTTTTCTGAGTACAGATCCTTTGCCTCTTTGGTTAGATTTATGCCTAGGTATTTTTTTTTTAAATATTTTATTTATTTATTTGAGGGAGAGAGAATGAGAGACAGAGAGCATGAGAGGGAGGAGGGTCAGAGGGAGAAGCAGACTCCCTGCCGAGCAGGGAGCCCAATGCGGGACTCGATCCAGGGACTCTAGGATCATGACCTGAGCCGAAGGCAGTCGCTTAACCGACTGAGCCACCCAGGCGCCCCTATGCCTAGGTATCTTATGGTTTTGGGTGCAATTGTAAATGGGATCGACTCCTTAATTTCTCTTTCTTCTGTTTTGTTGTTGGTGTATAGGAATGCCACTGACTTCTGTGCATTGATTTTATATCCTGCCACTTTACTGAATTCCTGTATGAGTTCTAGCAGTTAGGGGGTGGAGTCTTTGGGGTTTTCCATATAAAGTATCATATCATCTTTAAAGAGTGAGAGTTTGACTTCTTCTTTGCTGATTTGGATGCCTTTGATTTCTTTTTGTTGTCTGATTGCTGAAGAGTTGTGTTTTCATTTTCATTTGTTTCCATGAATTTTTTAAATTCTTCTTTAATTTCCTGGTTGACCCATTCATTCTTCAGTAGGATGCTCTTTAGCCTCCATGTATTTGAATTCTTTCCGACTTTCCTCTTGTGATTGAGTTCTAGTTTCAAAGCATTGTGGTCTGAAAATAGGCAGGGAATGATCCCAATCTTTTGGTACTGGTTGAGACCTGATTTGTGACCTAGGATGTGATCTATTCTGGAGAATGTTCCATGGGCACTAGAGAAGAATGTGTATTCCGTTGCTTTGGGATGGAATGTTCTGAATATGTCTGTGAAGTCCATTTGGTCCAGTGTGTCATTTAAGGTCTTTATTTCCTTGTTGATCTTTTGCTTAGACGATCTGTCCATTTCTGTGAGGTGGGTGTTAAAGTCCCCCACTATTATTGTATTGTTGTCGATGTGTTTCTTTGCTTTTGTTATTAATTACCTTATATAATTGGCTGCTCCCATGTTAGGGGCATAGATATTTACAATTGTTAGATCTTCTTGTTGGATAGACCCTTAAGTAGGAAATAGTGTCCTTCCTCATCTCTTATTACAGTCTTTGGTTTAAAATCTAATTTGTCTGATATAAGGATTGTCATCCCAGCTTTCTTATGGTGTCCATTAGCATGGTAAATGGTTTTCCACCCCCTCACTTTAAATCTGGGGGTGTCTTTGGTTCTAAAATTAGTCTCTTGAAGACAGCATATCGATGGGTCTTGTTTTTTAATCCAATCTGATACCCTGTGTCTTTTGATTGGGGCATAGCCCATTTACATTCAGGGTAACTATTGAAAGATAGGAATTTAGTGCCATTGTATTGCCTGTAAGGTGACTGTTACCGTATATTGTCTGTGTTCCTTTCTGGTCT
>NW_025414677.1:0-1574 GCF_002201575.2 Neomonachus schauinslandi
TCTAGCAGCTTCTGGCTGCAGGACTTCCACTCGGAACTCTCGCAATCGGCCAAAACCGGTGTTGGACTGAATTAAAACCCAACCGGGTCGTTTCCTAGGGAAGTTGGCTATAAGGACCATATGTGTTGAAAGTTCCTTAGATCATGGTGGATTTCTATCTTTACTATTTTTTTTTATCAGTGTCCCCTACTGACTATTTAAGCTATAAAATTAAGTAATTTCGCCCTGTAAAACCTTCCTGGTGTTTTCCGTGGGTTAAAAATGGCGGGTTCTTCACAGCACAGCATGGTACTGCGGTCCATTCACTGGCAACCATTTGTAGTCTAGGAGGCAATGGGGAGTGGGGGAATGGGAGCAACCCTTCTGTGGGGCCTATACGGTAGGATGGTGATTAGCAATTTCATTCAAGGGACGCCTCCAGTCATTCTGGCATCTGGAACCTCCGACATAATCCTGCATAGGATACCACCTGGGAATCAGGAGGATTTTTGGTAATGGACCTTCTCTAGGCTTTTCAGTTCTTAAGGACTCTCCCTTGGCATGCCTTTTAACCTACTGGAACCAATTCAGATTGCAAAATTAAAAAACAAAACTGATCTTCTGTAACATTGCATGGCCTCAGTACTCCTTAGGAGATGAGGAAAACTGGCCCATTAATGGGTCATTACGCTTCAGTCTGACGTATCAGTTAGATGTCTTCTGCAGGAAACAAAGCGAATGGACGGAGGCACCCTATGTCCAGCCTTGAACGGCCCTAAATCAGGACCCCAATCTAAGGGTGACTCTTACTCTTGCAGAATGTGTTTGGCCACTAACCAGGCGGATAAACTCCCTCCTGATATATTGGATGATTGCCTAAACAGCCCTCCACCAAACAAACCCGGGTTGCTGAAGAAAACACAGGCCATCCCTGACAAAGGGGATGCTGACTCTCTCTCTCCCTGCTCCTCCTAATAGACCCAGCTTACTCTAGCTGTACGTGGGGGCTTCTCCCTCATTCATTTTCCAGGTTAGTAGCTATGATAATTGGAGCCAACTCTCTCTGATTAGCCTACCTTGGGACAGTGACCTTAAGGAATATTCCCAAACAGCTGCTGAAACTCCTTTTATTTCAGGGAAGTTTCCTGTCTTAGCCACCTGACATGGACTGTATGGACTGTATATTTCCACTTGTTGGTGGAAAACAAAAACAAAAACAAAGTCTTTTCGTCTGTCCAAGATGATGAGCTTTAGGACCCCGAGATCTCTTTCTCTGCTCTCTGGGCTGGTATCCACCTCCAACCTTCAGGTGGCACCTCACCTCTTCTGCCTTCCCCTCCCCCTCTTCCCTTTTCTGCACCGCCTTGGGGGCAGCCTGCATAACTGGCTCCTATACCATCCTGGGGGCCTCCAGCATCTTGGCTCTGCTCCTCCCCTCGCTGTCAAGGAGCAAAGAGCACCCTCTTGGTCTATACCTCCCACTTCAGATTTCCCCACCAGTGCCCCCGGTGCAAACTGACAATGGAGAACAAATGGATTGACTTTTATGTGGGCCCAGGTGGAACATATTCAGTATTTTAACTAATATAAGTTTA
>NW_025414678.1:0-1573 GCF_002201575.2 Neomonachus schauinslandi
ATCATATGGCACAATCAATGAACTTTATGAAAAGAGTGGCTTGTGCCATTCTTTATTATTATTTTTTAAAAATAAAATATTCACATTTGGTTTCCATTGCTGGGAGATGCATATTTAGAAATTGAATATACATAAGTACCTTTTCACAAATTGAACTTTTATGTAGCCAAATTGATATAATTCTTAAATCCATGTTGTAATGTATGGCATTGGAGACATTCTGTTAAGATCATTTGGGGAGCGGCGCGTTCCGGGCCTGCAAGGGTGGCGGTGCGCCTGCGCCTGGGTGGGAGCAGGGACGCTGTAGCGACCCAGCCTTTCCTTTAGTTTTTCCCTTTCTCGCCCCCGGGAGGTTTCCGGAAGGCGCTTGCGCAGGGGAGTCCGCGCTGAAGTGGCCAAGCTGTCGGGAGGGGTCTGAGTGGGCGCTTCGAGGACCCAAGGTCAAGGGCCTCCCCCACCCCGCAAGCCTTGAATAAGAAACGGAAGCTCCCCCGAGAGGGCAGGGCCTGGTCTCCGGCGCTGTGGCCCATACCTGGGGAGGCGCGCGTGCCCCCAGCCCTGCCCTGCCAAGCCCTTTCTGCAGGGAGGCGAATCCTGCAGAATTGTCTAAAGCCACAGGGAAAATGGTGGAAAATTCAACGTCGCCATTGTCAGAAAGAGCGATTTATGGCTTTGTTCTTTTCTTAAGCTCCCAATTTGGCTTCATCCTGTATCTTGTGTGGGCATTTATTCCTGAATCTTGGCTAAATTTAGGATTAACCTATTGGCCTCAAAAATACTAGGCAGTTGCATTGCCCGTCTACTTCCTCATTACTATAGTAATTGGTTATGCACTCTTATTTGGAATAAACATGATGAGTACCTCTCCACTCAACTCCATTCATACAATCACAGATAACTATGCTAAAAATCAACAGCAGAAGAAATACCAAGAAGAGGCCATCCCAGCATTAAGAGATACTCCTATTAGTGAAGTAAAACAAATATTCTTCCTGGCAACTAAATAACTTTATGCCAAAAACTAAATTGTATGTAGACTAACACCGAGCATTTACTATAATTTTTTATGTAATAATTTTGACCATAATTATTTTGACTCTTTCTGGTACCCAATATTGAAATGTAAACAAAGTAAGTTTATTCTTTTAGATTAAGTTCTATTAATATTATAAAAGTTCTTGAGTATTAGTTATTAATGAACAGAATAAATAAAATACTGCAAAAAAAAAAGATCATTTGGGGAGCATTCTGCCAGGCGAAGTTAGGAAAGGTATAATTTTGAGGGTCAGCAGGATGCTGCTTCTCTGCTCAGCTCTCTTCTGTGTTCTGTGCTATCACTTGGAACAGATACATTTTTATCCTAAATGCAGTGGATGGGTGAAGGATGATTTAGTACTTGATTAGGGATCAAGTCTATGGAAATACTCTTCAGATTGATGTACCCTGGTGGTTGTTGTTTTTCTTTGTTTGGCTCCACTTTGAAAACAGCACTAATTTCAAGTGATGAAGGAGTCACATCGAGGCTAATCATATGGCACAATCAATGAACTTTATGAAAAGAGTGGCTTGTGCC
>NW_025414679.1:0-1573 GCF_002201575.2 Neomonachus schauinslandi
CGGCGGCGGCGGCGGCGGCGGCGGCGCGCTGACGTCACGCGCCGCGGCCAGCCAGCGCGCGCGGGGGCCGCCCCGTCGACCCCAATCCGGGAGGAGCCTGGGTGAGTGGGCGGGGCCGCGGTGGCGAACGGGCAGATCGATTGGCAGAGGAGGAGGAGCGAGAGGGCCAGCGGGCGAGTGGGAGCGAGGCGGGGCGGGCCGAGGCCAGCGCGGAAGTCTCGCGAGGCCGAGCCTGAGCGGAGTGTGGCGGCGGCGGCGGCGGCGAGATCTGGGCTCGGGGTGAGGAGTTGGTATTTGTGTGGAAGGAGGCGGAGGCGCAGGAGGAAGGGGGAAGCGGAGCGCCGGCCCGGAGGGCGGGAGGAGGCGCGGCCAGAGCGGGTGGCCGAGGCGCGGCGAGGCGGGGCGCCGGGGCGAGCAGCGGCCGAGCGAGCGCGGGGCGCACCGAGGCGAGGAGGCGGGGAAGCCCGCCGCCGCCGCCGCCGCGCCCGCCCCTTCCCCCCGCCGCCCGCCCCCTCTCCCCCCTCCCGCCCGCCGCCTTCCTCCCTCTGCCTTCCTTCCCCACGGCCGGCCGCCTCCTCGCCCGCCCGCCCGTAGCCCCGGAGCCGAGGCCGCCGCGGCCGTGGCGGCGGAACCCTCAGCCATGGCCTCGGGCGACACCCTCTACATCGCCACGGACGGCTCGGAGATGCCGGCCGAGATCGTGGAGCTGCACGAGATCGAGGTGGAGACCATCCCAGTGGAGACCATCGAGACCACGGTGGTGGGCGAGGAGGAGGAGGAGGACGACGACGACGAGGACGGCGGCGGCGGCGACCACGGCGGCGGGGGCGGCCACGGGCACGCGGGCCACCACCACCACCACCACCACCACCACCACCCGCCCATGATCGCGCTGCAGCCGCTCGTCACCGACGACCCGACCCAGGTGCACCACCACCAGGAGGTGATCCTGGTGCAGACGCGCGAGGAGGTGGTGGGCGGCGACGACTCGGACGGGCTGCGCGCCGAGGACGGCTTCGAGGACCAGATCCTCATCCCGGTGCCCGCGCCGGCCGGCGGCGACGACGACTACATCGAGCAGACGCTGGTCACCGTGGCGGCGGCCGGCAAGAGCGGCGGCGGCGGCTCGTCGTCGTCGGGCGGCGGCCGCGTCAAGAAGGGCGGCGGCAAGAAGAGCGGCAAGAAGGGCTACCTCGGCGGCGGGGCCGGGGCGGCGGGCGGCGCGGACGCGGGCAACAAGAAGTGGGAGCAGAAGCAGGTGCAGATCAAGACCCTGGAGGGCGAGTTCTCGGTCACCATGTGGTCCTCAGGTGAGCGCCGGCGCGCGCCGGCCCCCGGGATGTTTTTGTTTTGAAGGGAAGCCATGTTTTATGTGTGTGATGGGCGCCGCCATCTTCTTCGCAGGGCAAGTATGGCGGCCCCAAAAGATGGCGGGCCGCGGCGGGGGCGGCGGGCGGCGGGCCGGCGGGCCGAAGATGGCGGCGGGAGGCGCGGCGCCGCCCGCTAGGCCGCAATGGTGTGTGTGATGGGGCCGCCATACTTGCCCTGCGAAGAAGATGGCGGCGCCCATCAC
>NW_025414680.1:0-1573 GCF_002201575.2 Neomonachus schauinslandi
CTCTCTCTCCCTCTGCTTCTGCCTGCTGTGCCCTCTCTCTCTCCCTCTCAAATAAATAAAGAAACCTCTAAAATAAACAAAGAGACTGACTGGGAGTGTTGTGAACAGAAAAATGGGGCCTGGGTCTGAGAGCAGGAAGGAGAATGTGGGGGGTTGCAAGCACCTATAATTTCTGGTCATTGTCCTGCCTAGAAATGGGCCCTGGAGACTGGAAACTACACCAAGGTCATTTCCGATTTTCTCTGAAATCCTGATGTGGAGACAGAGCTCAGACTGAAGAGCCAGAGGGAGAGACTGAAGCCTGAGGGATGCGGGAGCCGAGAGGAGAAGAGGAGGAGGGTGTGGGGGCTGTTGCCAGGGAGAGCCTGGAGGATCTGGTCCGAGTTCACGTGTAGTTGGCTAAGAGAGAGGAGACTGTGTCTCTGACCAGGGTTATTGTCAATGGATCAGGTATGGATACATCAGAAGTGACACAAGGTCACACTTTATGGAATAAGATGATAGAACGGATTGTGGAGGAATGTTTCCTGGGCAGTATGTTCTGTTGTAGAGACAGAATTCATTCCTGTCCATCTTCTCCAGATTGAGTGGGGGTGTGCAGTTGGGCTCGGATATCTCATGTGTCTGTGTCTTCCTCGGATGCCACCATTTTCTGTCACTTTGCGTGCATTACATGACTCTTCCTCTTTCCCTGTTGAAGGATAGGACATCGTGCAGAAGAGACCACCCCGCTATGTCTCTCCAGGTAAGTTTCTTACAAAAAGCGGCTCAGAAACAAGATCCGTGGGTCCAGAGGTTTTAAACCCACTTCCTCGTTGTCTGAGACACTGTGAGGCGTGGTACCTGCTTCCACCGCCGTGAGCTGTAGCCCAGTGATAGTCCGCCTCGGCCTCAGCCTGCAGCCCCGAGATGCGCAGAAGCCCTGCATTGGTCGATGCGTCTTTAGAGCCAGAGAAGCGGCTGGGGACCCCGGAGCCCTTTGCTTATTGGAGTCTGAGGAGTAGTACAGCAGACCCTGGGGAAGGCTCCCTGGCTGCTGCAGGATCCCGTAGATGTTAGAGCCACCAACACTGATGTCCCTGCTCAGGGTGCAGGTTAGCTGTCTGTCAATCCCAAAGATGCCGAGAGGGAGGGCGACTGGGTCAGCTCGGGCTGGGACAGGGAACCTGCA
Source organism: Neomonachus schauinslandi (assembly GCF_002201575.2). NCBI lineage: Eukaryota > Metazoa > Chordata > Mammalia > Carnivora > Phocidae > Neomonachus > Neomonachus schauinslandi. Next base: position 1,172 of record NW_025414680.1, read on the forward strand.
AACACACAAACCCTTAGGATATTGGATAGGTTCGATGTAAATTTTCTCTAGACTTGGAAGCAGAGGGGTGATGCAGGCCGTTCCCCGAGGCCAATCTCTACCTTTGCAGTAAAAGAGCATCCCCAGGAAGACAGGAGTCCAGGCCATGGTGACACAGACCCAGGTTCCCAACTGGGCTGGGCTGCCCTAGGCCTCCTTTTCTCCTCCAGCCTCTGCCACATGTGGGTCTCTATATGCAAATACGGTCCATCCAGTGAGTCCGTGCCCCTCTCTTTCCCTGAGCACTGGTGCTGAGCTCAGTTCACATCACACACTGAAGAGGATGGAGGTTGGCTTCAGCCCTGCGGCCAGCCCTGGGAGGAAGCACCTGCTGAGACCACACACAGGTCCCCTCGGGACACT
>NW_025414681.1:0-1573 GCF_002201575.2 Neomonachus schauinslandi
GCGTTCCTGACCTTAGGGGGAAAGCTCTCAGTTTTTCCCCATTGAGAATGATATTCGCTGTAGGTTTTTCATAGGTGGCTTTTATGATCTTGATGTATGTACCCTCTATCCCTATACTCTGAAGAGTTTTGATCAAGAAAGGATGCTGTACTTTGTCAAATGCTTTTTCTGCATCTATTGAGAGGATCATATGATTCTTGTTCTTTCTTTTGTTAATGTATTGTATCACATTGATTGATTTGCGGATGTTGAACCAACCTTGCAGCCCAGGAATAAATCCCACTTGGTCATGGTGAATAATCCTTTTAATGTACTGTTGGATCCTATTGGCTAGTATTTTGGTGAGAATTTTTGCATCCATGTTCATCAGGGATATTGGTCTGTAATTCTCCTTTTTGATGGGGTCTTTGTCTGGTTTTGGGATCAAGGTAATGCTGGCCTCATAAAATGAGTTGGGAAGTTTTCCTTCCATTTCTATTTTTTGGAACAGTTTCAGAAGAATAGGTATTAATTCTTCTTGAAATGTTTGGTAGAATTCCCCTGGGAAGCCATCTGGCCCTGGGCTTTTGTTTTTTGGGAGATTTTTGATGACTGCTTCAATTTCCTTAGTGGTTATAGGTCTGTTCAGGTTTTCTATTTCATCCTGGTTCAGTTTTGGTAGTTGGTACATCTCTAGAAATGCATCCATTTCTTCCAGGTTATTTAATTTGCTGGCATAGAGTTGCTCATAATATGTTCTTATAATTGTTTGTATTTCTTTGGTGTTGGTTGTGATCTCTCCTCTTTCATTCATGATTTTGTTGATTTGGGTCATTTCTCTTCTCTTTTTGATAAGTCTGGCCAGGGGTTTATCAATCTTGTTAATTCTTTCAAAGAACCAGCTCCTAGTTTCATTGATTTGTTCTACTGTTCTTTTAGTTTCTATTTCATTGATTTCTGCTCTGATCTTGATTATTTCTCTTCTCCTGCTGGGTTTAGGCTTTATTTGCTGTTCTTTCTCCAGCTCCTTTAGGTGTAGGGTTAGGTTGTATACTTGAGACCTTTCTTGCTTCTTGAGAAAGGCTTGTATTGCTATATACTTTCCTCTTAGGACTGCCTTTGCTGCATCCCAAAGATTTTGAATAGTTGTGTTTTCATTTTCATTGGTTTCCATGTATTTTTTTAATTCTTCTTTAATTTCCTGGTTGACCCATTCGTTCTTCAGTAGGATGCTCTTTAGCCTCCATGTGTTTGAGTTCTTTCTAACTTTTGTCTTGTGATTGAGCTCTAGTTTCAAAGCATTGTGCTCTGAAAATAGGCAGGGAATGATCCCAATCTTTTGGTACTGGTTGAGACCTGATTTATGACCTAGGATGTGATCTATTCTGGAGAATGTTCCATGGGCACCAGAGAAGAATGTGTATTCCGTTGCTTTGGGGTGGAATGTTCTGAATATGTCTGTAAAGTCCATTTGGTCCAGTGTGTCATTTAAAGTCTTTATTTCCTTCCTGATGTTTTGCTTAGACGATCTGTCCATTTCAGTGAGGGGGGTGTTAAAGTCCCCCACTATTATTGTATTGTTGTCAATGTGTTT
>NW_025414682.1:0-614 GCF_002201575.2 Neomonachus schauinslandi
TCCTGGGACTCCAGGATCATGACCTGAGCTGAAGGCAGTCACTTAACTGACTGAGCTACCCAGGAGCCCGCTGCTCGTTTTTGAAAGGGACTGCTGTGAATGTGTAGATTGGTCATGGTAGTATAGACATTTTAACAATATTCTTCCAATCCATTAGCATGGCGTGGTTTTCCATTTCTTTTTGACCTCTTCAATTTCTTTAAGTGTTCTATAGTTTTCAGTGTAGAAATCTCTACCTCTTTGGTTAGGTTTATTCCAAGGTATCTTGGGTTTGGTGCTATTGTAAATGAGACGGATTTCTTGATTTCTCTTTCTGCTGCTTCATTACTGGAAATGCAACAGATTTCTGTATATTGGTTTTATATCTGGCAACGCTGCTGAATATATTTATCAGCCCAGAAATTTGATGGTAGGGTCTTTTAAGTTTTATACATAGACTATCATGTCATCTGCATATACTGAAAGTTGAACATGTTTCTTGCCAATTTGGGTGTTTTGTATTTTGTTTTGTAATGTTCTTTTTGTTGCCTGATTGTTAAGTCTAGGATCTCCAGGACTGTGTTAAATAATATTGGTGACAGTGGACTTCCCTGTCTTATTCCTGACTGTAATGG
>NW_025414682.1:714-1573 GCF_002201575.2 Neomonachus schauinslandi
TAGTGCTCAGGGGTAATGACCTGTTCTTTTTTTAGTTTAGTCTATTAGTTTTGGTGTCAGGGTAATGTTGCACTCATAGAATGAATTTGGAAGTTTTCCTTCTGTGTCTACTTTTTGGAACAGTTTGAGAAGAATAAGGTATTAACTTATTCTATAAATGTCTGGTAGAATTCCCCTAGGAAGCCATTTGGCCTTTGACTTTTGTTTTTGGGACATTTCTGATTACTGAATCAACTTCTTTGTGGGTTTTGGATTTGTTCAAATTGCCTATTTCTTCCTATTTCAGTCTTGATAGTATGCATGTTTCTAAGAATTTATTCATTTCTTCCAGATTGACCAGTTTGTTGGCATATAAATATTCATAATATTCTCTTAAAATTGTTTGTGTTTCTGTGGTGGTGTTTGTGATCTCTCCTCTTTCATTCATGATTTTGCTTCTTTGATTCCTTTCTCTTTCGTTTTGAGACTTCTGCCTTGGTGTTTATCTGTTTTATTAATTCTTTGAAAGAACCAGCTTAGTTTCAGTGATCTGTTCTACTACTTTGTTTTCTTTTTCTCTATATCATATATATGTGATCCAAAACTTTCCCCTCTTCTGCTTCCTATAGGCTTTATGTGCTGTGCCTTTTCTATGTCCTCTAGATATAAGTTTAGGTTGTGAATTTGAGGAGATGCAGGAATTTAACACAAGAGAAAGGAGGTAGTACTCGTAGCCACAGATTTAGTCAATACAGATATAAGATATCTGAACTAGAACTCCAAACCAAGATTGTAAAACTACTAGGTGGATTTGAAAAAAAGCATAGAAGACACAAGAGAATCCCTGACTGTAGACATAAAATTCTAAAATCTAGTCAGG
>NW_025414683.1:0-1572 GCF_002201575.2 Neomonachus schauinslandi
TTAATGTCATATAAAATGGTGGCACTTCATAAGATAGTATCATTTAGTGCAAAATAGGAGAATTGGAAGGAAGAAGAGAGCAGGGTCAGTTAGGGGGAGATCAAGGAAGCTTTAGCCCTGATAAAAAGTGCATTAGAAAGTTTATGACTTTTTAAAAAATTTTATTTATTTATTTGACACAGAGAGAGAGACAGCGAGAGAGGGAACACAAGCAGGGGGAGTGAGAGAGGGAGAAGCAGGCTTCCCGCCAAGCAGGGAGCCCAGTGCGGGGCTCGATCCCAGGACCCTGAGACCATGACCTGAGCTGAAGGCAGACACTTAACAACTGAGCCACCCAGGCACCCCGAAAGTTTATGACTTTTAATACATTTTCAGTTTTGGAGAATCGATAGTGACGAACTTGAGGCTTTTTCTAGAAGGTTCAGTTAAGGTAAAGGAATGTGGCAACAGACTCAGTGTGGACCAGAATTTCTCAAATTTTAGTGAATCATCTGAGACCTTGTTAAAAATGCACATTGTGAGCAGCAGGTCTGGGATTCTGCAGTCTGACTTCTCAGGTGATGTCAGTGTTGGTGGTCCTTGGGTCATGTGCTCCATAGGAAGGATGTAGACTTCCCTTTAGCGAAATCAGGAAGGGCCATTGGATAGTTCAAGACATAATGGAATCAAGGAAAAGCATTATTTTGTTTTTATTTCTGAGCATGCCTTTAGCTAGAGGGGAGCAAGGAGATGCAGAAATAGAGGTTATAGATGTAAGATACTACTGCTAAACAAAAAGGAAAGAAGTGGTGGAGATAATCCGTAATAAAAGGGATGTAAAAGCAGAACAATCAAGACCATAGATCCAGAAATTACTTTTTAAAAAAATTTATTTATATTAGGGATAGAGAGAGCGAGCGACCAGGGCGAGGGGCAACGGGAGAGGGAGAGAGTATCCTTAAGCAGACTCCCTGCTGAGCCTGGAGCCTGATGAGGGCCTCATTCCCAGGACCCAGACATCATGACCTGAGCCGAAATCAAGAGCCAGGTGCTCCCAGAAATTACTTTTGAAGAAGGTGGATAGTGAAGGGAAGGAGGGAAGAAAGTGAGGCGTGTTAGCTAGGAAATTTTGGAGTTGATGAGGAAGCTCGAGAGAATTCACTTTAGATGACTTGAGTGTATTTGCACTCAACTCAACAAAACATTAAATTACAGCTGCTCCACAAAGAATACTGAAAGCAGATGGAGTGCTAAAGTTGGGGTAAAACAGCCACTCTTTCATCCTCCTCAGATCTATGGGACATCAAAGATCTCTCTTGTATTGGTATTCATTATTCCAATGAGATTAATTTGAATATGGAAGCTTCGGCTTTTTTTTTTTTTAAGAAATTTTTTTATATGATAGCTGTTTCACAAAAACTTTTAAAGAATAACATCTACCAAATCAAACGAATTTTGGAAACCAAAGAGATTATAGGGTTCGTTCTCTAAATGCTACAATTGTTATTATCAGTAAGATTGACACTGAATACATATATTTGCATTTTTTTTCAATATTTATACTGGGTTCATATTTCTCTCTTGTCGCTGTCC
>NW_025414684.1:0-1572 GCF_002201575.2 Neomonachus schauinslandi
AAACACATTGACAACAATACAATAATAGTGGGGGACTTTAACACCCCCCTCACTGAAATGGACAGATCGTCTAAGCAAAACATCAGGAAGGAAATAAAGACTTTAAATGACACACTGGACCAAATGGACTTTACAGACATATTCAGAACATTCCACCCCAAAGCAACGGAATACACATTCTTCTCTGGTGCCCATGGAACATTCTCCAGAATAGATCACATCCTAGGTCATAAATCAGGTCTCAACCAGTACCAAAAGATTGGGATCATTCCCTGCCTATTTTCAGAGCACAATGCTTTGAAACTAGAGCTCAATCACAAGACAAAAGTTAGAAAGAACTCAAACACATGGAGGCTAAAGAGCATCCTACTGAAGAACGAATGGGTCAACCAGGAAATTAAAGAAGAATTAAAAAAATACATGGAAACCAATGAAAATGAAAACACAACTATTCAAAATCTTTGGGATGCAGCAAAGGCAGTCCTAAGAGGAAAGTATATAGCAATACAAGCCTTTCTCAAGAAGCAAGAAAGGTCTCAAGTATACAACCTAACCCTACACCTAAAGGAGCTGGAGAAAGAACAGCAAATAAAGCCTAAACCCAGCAGGAGAAGAGAAATAATAAAGATCAGAGCAGAAATCAATGAAATAGAAACTAAAAGAACAGTAGAACAGATCAACAAAACTAGGAGCTGGTTCTTTGAAAGAATTAACAAGATTGATAAACCCCTGGCCAGACTTATCAAAAAGAGAAGAGAAATGACCGAAATCAACAAAATCATGAATGAAGGAGGAGAGATCACAACCAACACCAAAGAAATACAAACAATTATAAGAACATATTATGAGCAACTCTATGCCAGCAAATTAGATAACCTGGAAGAAATGGATGCATTCCTAGAGATGTACCAACTACCAAAACTGAACCAGAATGAAATAGAAAACCTGAACAGACCTATAACCATGAAGGAAATTGAAGCAGTCATCCAAAATCTCCCAAAAAACAAAAGCCCAGGGCCAGATGGCTTCCCAGGGGAATTCTACCAAACATTTAAAGAAGAATTAACACCTATTCTTCTGAAATTGTTCCAAAAAATAGAAATGGAAGAAAAACTTCCAAACTCATTTTATGAGGCCAGCATTACCTTGATCCCAAAACCAGACAAAGACCCCATCAAAAGGAGACTTACAGACCAATATCCCTGATGAACATGGATGCAAAAATTCTCACCAAAATACTAGCCAATAGGATCCAACAGTACATTAAAAGGATTATTCACCATGACCAAGTGGGATTTATTCCTGGGCTGCAAGGTTGGTTCAACATCCGCAAATCAATCAATGTGATACAATACATTAACAAAAGAAAGAACAAGAATCATATGATCCTCTCAATAGATGCAGAAAAAGCATTTGACAAAGTACAGCATCCTTTCTTGATCAAAACTCTTCAGAGTATAGGGATAGAGGGTACATACATCAAGATCATAAAAGCCACCTATGAAAAACCTACAGCGAATATCATTCTCAATGGGGAAAAACTGAGAGCTTTCCCCCTAAGGTCAGGAACGC
>NW_025414685.1:0-1572 GCF_002201575.2 Neomonachus schauinslandi
AAATACTCATGAAAGAAATTGAGGAAGACACAAAGAAATGGAAAAACGTTCCCTGCTCATGGATTGGAAGAACAAATATTGTGAAGATGTCAATGCTACCTAGAGCAATCTACACATTCAATGCAATCCCCATCAAAATACCATCCCCTTTTTTCAAAGAAATGGAACAAATCATCCTAAAATTTGTATGGAACCAGAAAAGACCCCGCATAGCCAGAGGAATGTTGAAAAGGAAAAGCAAAGCCGGCGGCATCACAATTCCGGACTTCCAGCTCTATTACAACGCTGTCATCATCAAGACAGCATGGTACTGGCACAAAAACAGACACATAGATCAATGGAACAGAATAGAGAGCCCAGAAATGGACCCTCAACTCTATGGTCAACTCATCTTTGACAAAGCAGGAAAGAATGTCCAATGGAACAAAGACAGTCTCTTCAACAAATGGTATTGGGAAAATTGGATAGCCCCATGCAGAAGAATGAAACTGGACCATTTCCTTACACCACACACAAAAATAGACTCCAAATGGTTGAAAGACCTCAATGTGAGACAGGAGTCCATCCAAATCCTAAAGGAGAACACAGGCAGCAACCTCTTTGACCTCAGCCGAAGTAACTTCTTCCTAGAAACATCGCCAAAGGCAAGGGAAGCAAGGGCAAAAGTGAACAATTGGGACGTCATCAAGATAAAAAGCTTTTGCAAAGCAAAGGAAGCAGTCAAGAAAACCAAAAGACAACCGACAGAATGGGAGAAGATATTTGCAAATGACATATCAGATAAAGGGCTAGTATCCAAAATCTATAAAGAATTCATCAAACTCAACACCCAAAGAACAAAGAATCCAATCAAGAAATGGGCAGAAGACATGAACAGACATTTTTCCAAAGAAGACAACCAAATGGCCAACAGACACATGAAAAAGTGCTCAATAACACTCGGCATCAGGGAAATCCAAATCAAAACCTCAATGAGATACCACCTCACACCAGTCAGAATGACTAAAATTAACAAGTCAGGAAATGACAGATGTTGGCGGGGATGCGGAGAAAGGGGAACCCTCCTCCACTGTTGGTGGGAATGCAAGCTGGTGCAGCCACTCTGGAAAACTGTATGGAGGTTCCTCAAAAAGTTGAAAATAGAGCTACCAAATGATCCAGCAATTGCACTACTGGGTATTTACCCCAAAGATACAAAAGTAGGGATCCGAAAGGGTACGTGCACCCCGATGTTTATAGCAGCAATGTCCACAATAGCCAAACTGTGGAAAGAGCCAAGATGTCCATCGACAGATGAATGGATAAAGAAGAAGTGGTATATATATACAATGGAATATTATGCAGCCTTCAAAAGGAATGAGATCTTGCCATATGCAACGACGTGGATGGAACTGGAGGGTATTATGTTGAGTGAAGTAAGTCAAATAGAGAAAGACATGTATCATATGATCTCACTGATATGAGGAATTCTTAATTGTAGGAAACAAACTGAGGGTTGCTGGAGTGGGGGGTGGGGTGGGAGGGATGGGGTGACTGGGTGATAGACACTGGGGAGGGTATGTGCTCTGGTAA
>NW_025414686.1:0-1572 GCF_002201575.2 Neomonachus schauinslandi
GGTTGCTGCCTGTGTTCTCCTTTAGGATTTTGATGGACTCCTGTCTCCCATTGAGGTCTTTCAACCATTTGGAGTCTATTTTTGTGTGTGGTGTAAGGAAATGGTCCAGTTTCATTCTTCTGCATGTGGCTGTCCAATTTTCCCAACACCATTTGTTGAAGAGACTGTCTTTGTTCCATTGGACATTCTTTCCTGCTTTGTCAAAGATGAGTTGATCATAGAGTTGAGGGTCCATTTCTGGGCTCTCTATTCTGTTCCATGGATTTATGTGTCTGTTTTTGTGCCAGGACCATGCTGTCTTGATGATTACAGCTTTGTAATAGAGCTGGAAGTCCGGAATTGTGATGCTGCCGGCTTTGCCCTTCTTTTTCAACATTCCGCTGGCTATGCAGGGTCTTTTCTGGTTCCATACAAATTTTAGGATGATTTGTTCCATTTCTTTGAAAAAAGTGGATGGTATTTTGATGGGGATGGCATTGAATGTGTAGATTGCTCTAGGTAGCATTGACATCTTCACAATATTTGTTCTTCCAATCCATGAGCATGGAACGTTTTTCTATTTTTTTGTGTCTTCCTCAATTTCTTTCATGAGTATTTTATAGTTTTCTGAGTACAGATCCTTTGCCTCTTTGGTTAGATTTATTCCTAGGTATCTTATGGTTTTGGGTGCAATTGTAAATGGGATCGACTCCTTAATTTCTCTTTCTTCTGTCTTGTTGTTGGTGTATAGGAATGCCACTGACTTCTGTGCATTGATTTTATATCCTGCCACTTGACTGAATTCCTGTATGAGTTCTAGCAGTTTTGGGATGGAGTCTTTGAGGTTTATCACATAAAGTATCATATCATCTGCAAAGAGTGAGAGTTTGACTTCTTCTTTGCCAATTTGGATGCCTTTGATTTCTTTTTGTTGTCTGATTGCTGTGGCTAGGACTTCCAATACTATGTTGAATAGCAGTGGTGATAGTGGACATCCCTGCCGCGTTCCTCACTTTAGGGGGAAAGCTCTCAGTTTTTCCCCATTGAGAATGATATTCGCTGTAGGTTTTTCATAGATGGCTTTTATGATATTGAGGTATGTACCCTCTATCCCTATACTCTGAAGAGTTTTGATCAAGAAAGGATGCTGTACTTTGTCAAATGCTTTTTCTGCATCTATTGAGAGGATCATATGATTCTTGTTCTTTCTTTTGTTAATGTATTGTATCACATTGATTGATTTGCGGATGTTGAACCAACCTTGCAGCCCAGGGATAAATCCCACTTGGTCATGGTGAATGATCCTTTTAATGTACTGTTGGATCCTATTGGCTAGTATTTTGGTGAGAATTTTTGCATCCATGTTCATCAGGGATATTGGTCTGTCATTCTCCTTTTTGATGGGGTCTTTGTGTGGTTTGGGGATCAAGGTAATGCTGGCCTCATAAAATGAGTTTGGAAGTTTTCCTTCCATTTCTATTTTTTGGAACAGTTTCAGAAGGATAGGTATTAATTCTTCTTGAAATGTTTGGTAGAATTCCCCTGGGAAGCCATCTGGCCCTGGGCTTTTGTTTGTTGGGAGATTTTTGATGA
>NW_025414687.1:0-1571 GCF_002201575.2 Neomonachus schauinslandi
CCCCAGCTTTGTTTTTCTTTTTCAACATCTCCTTGGCGATTCGGGGTCTTTTCTGATTCCATACAAATTTTAGGATTGTTTGTTCCAGCACTTTGAAAAATGTCATTGGAATTTTGATCTGGATGACATTGAAGGTACAGATTGCTCTGGGTAGTATAGACATTTTAACAATGTTTATTCTTCCGATCCATGAGCATGGAACATTTTTCCATCTTTTTGTGTCTTCTTCAATTTCTTTCATGAGTGTTCTGTAGTTCCTCGAGTATAGATCCTTTACCTCTTTGGTTAGGTTTATTCCGAGGTATCTTATGGTTTTGGGCGCTATTGTAAATGGAATCGTATCTCTAATTTCTCTTTCTACAGTTGCGTTGTTAGTGTATAAGAAAGCAACTGATTTCTGTGCATTGATTTTGTATCCTGGCACATTACTGAATTGCTGGATGAGTTCTAGTAATTTGAGGGTGGAGTCTTTTGGGTCCCACATAAAGTATCATGTCGTCTGTGAAAAGAGAGGGCTTGGCTTCTTCTTTGCCAATTTGAGTACATTTTATTTCTTTTTGTTGTCTGATTGCTGTTGCTAGGACTTCTAGTTCTATGTTGAACAATAGTGGCGAGAGTGGGCATCCTTGACGTGTTCCTGATCTTAAGGGAAAGGCTCTCAGCTTTTCCCCATTGAGGATGATATTCGCTGTGGGTTTTTCATAGATGGATTTTATGAACTTGAGGAATGTTCCCTGTATCCCTATACTCTGAAGAGTTTTAATCAGGAAAGGATGTTGTACTTTGTTGAATGCTTTTTCTGCATCAAATGAGAAGACTGTATGGTTTTTCTCTCTTCTCTTATTAATGAGTTCTTTCACATTGATTGATTTGCGAATGTTGAAGCACGCTTGCATCCCGGGGATAAATCCCACTTGGTCATGGTGGATGATCCATTTAATGTATTGTTGGATCCTATTAGCTAGGATTTTGTTGAGGATTTTGGAATCCATATTCATCTGGGATATCAGTCTGAAATTCTCCTTTTTGATGGGGTCTTTGCCGAGTTTGGGGATTAAGGGAATGCTGGCCTCATAGAATGAGTTTGGAAGTTTCCTTCTGTTTCTATTTTTTTGAAACAGCTTCAGTAGAATAGGTATTATTTCTTCTTTGAATGTTTGGTAGAATTCCCCAGGGAATCCATCAGGCCTTGGACTCTTGTTTTTGGGGAGGTTTTTGATCACTGCTTCAATCTCATTACTGGTTATTGGCCCATTCAGGTTGTCAATGTCTTCCTGTTTCAGTCTTGGCAGCTTATAGGTTTCCAGGAAGGCCTCCATTTCATCCAGATTGCTCAGTTTATTGGCATATAGTTATTGATAATAATTTCTAATAATTGTTTCTATTTCCTTGGTGTTGGTCGTGATCTCTCCCCTTTCATTCATAATTTTCTTAATTTGGGTCCTTTCTCTTTTCTTTTGGATAAGTCTGGCCAGTGGTTTATCGATCTTATTAATTCTTTCAGAGAACCAACTTCTAGTTTCGTTGATCTGATCTACTGTGTTTCTGGTTTCTAATTCATTGATTTCTGC
>NW_025414688.1:0-1571 GCF_002201575.2 Neomonachus schauinslandi
TTATTAATTTGGGTCCTTTCTCTTTTCTTTTGGATAAGTCTGGCCAGTGGTTTATTGATCTTATTAATTCTTTCAAAGAACCAACTTCTACTTTCATTGATCTGATCTACTGTGTTTCTGGTTTCTAATTCATTGATCTCTGCTCTAATTTTAATTATTTCTCTTCTAATGTATGGCTTAGGCATCGTTTGTTGCTTTTCCTCTAGTTCTTTAAGGTGTAGAGTTAGTTGGTGAATTGGGGATTTTTCTATTTTTTTGAGTGAGGCTTGGATGACTATGTATTTCCCCCCTTAGGACCACCTTTGCAGTATCCCATAGGTTGTGGACCGATGTGTTCTCATTCTCATTGATTTCCATGAATTGTTTAAGTACTTCTTTGATTTCTTGGTTGACCCAAACATTCTTGAGCAGAGTGGTCTTTAGCTTCCAAGTGTTTGAATTTCTGCCAAATTTTTTCTTGTGATTGAGTTCCAGTTTTAGAGCATTGTGTTCTGAGAATATGCAGGGAATAATCTCAATCTTTTGGTATCAGTTGAGACCTGATTTGTGACCCAGTATATGGTCTATTCTGGAGACAGTTCCATGTGCGCTCAAGAAAAATGAGTATTCTGTTGTTTTAGGGTGGAATGTTCTGTAAATATCTATGAGGTCCACCTGGTCCAATGTGTCATTCAAAGCTCTTGTTTCCTTGTTGATTTTCTGCTTAGATGATCTGTCCATCGCTGAGAGTGGAGTATTGAGGTCTCCTACAATTAACATATTGTTATCAATATGACTCTTTATTTTGTTTAACAGTTGGCTATGTATATGGCTGCTCCCATGTTGGGGGCATAGATATTTACAATTTTTAGATCTTCTTGTTGGATAGACCCTTTAAGAATGATATAGTGTCCTTCTGTGTCTCTCATTACAGACTTTAGTTTAAAGTCTAATCAGTCTGATATAAGAATTGCTACCCCAGCTTTCTTTTGAGGTCTGCTGGCATGGAAGATGGATCTCCATCCCTTCACTTTCAGTCTGGATGTATCTTTAGGTTCAAAATGAGTCTCTTGTAGACAACATATGGATGGGTCCTGTCTTTTTATCCAATCTGCAACCCTGTGCCATTTTATGGGAATGTTTAGGCCATTCATGTTGAGAGTGATTATTGAAAGATATGAATTAATTGTCATCATGTTGCCTGTGAAGATGTTGTTTTTATAGATTGTCCCTGTAAATTTCTGTTGGATATCACTCTTGGGGTCTTTCTCCTTTTATAGAACCCCCCTTAATATTTCTTACAGGGCTGGCTTAGTGGTCACATATTCTTTCAGCTTCTGCCGGTCTTGGAAGCTCTGCATCTTTCCATCCATTCTAAATGAAAGCCTTGCTGGATAAAGTATTCTTGGCTGCATGTTCTTCTCATTTAGTACCCTGAATATGTCTTGCCAGACCTTTCTGGCTTGCCAGGTCTCTGTGGATAGGTCTGACGTTATTCTAATATTCCTTCCTCTGTACGTAAGGAATCTCTTCCCCCTAATTGCCCTTAAGATGGTTTCCTTGGTTCTAAGATTTGCGAGTTTTACTATTAC
>NW_025414689.1:0-1571 GCF_002201575.2 Neomonachus schauinslandi
TTATTAATTTGGGTCCTTTCTCTTTTCTTTTGGATAAGTCTGGCCAGTGGTTTATTGATCTTATTAATTCTTTCAAAGAACCAACTTCTACTTTCATTGATCTGATCTACTGTGTTTCTGGTTTCTAATTCATTGATCTCTGCTCTAATTTTAATTATTTCTCTTCTAATGTATGGCTTAGGCATCGTTTGTTGCTTTTCCTCTAGTTCTTTAAGGTGTAGAGTTAGTTGGTGAATTGGGGATTTTTCTATTTTTTTGAGTGAGGCTTGGATGACTATGTATTTCCCCCCTTAGGACCACCTTTGCAGTATCCCATAGGTTGTGGACCGATGTGTTCTCATTCTCATTGATTTCCATGAATTGTTTAAGTACTTCTTTGATTTCTTGGTTGACCCAAACATTCTTGAGCAGAGTGGTCTTTAGCTTCCAAGTGTTTGAATTTCTGCCAAATTTTTTCTTGTGATTGAGTTCCAGTTTTAGAGCATTGTGTTCTGAGAATATGCAGGGAATAATCTCAATCTTTTGGTATCAGTTGAGACCTGATTTGTGACCCAGTATATGGTCTATTCTGGAGACAGTTCCATGTGCGCTCAAGAAAAATGAGTATTCTGTTGTTTTAGGGTGGAATGTTCTGTAAATATCTATGAGGTCCACCTGGTCCAATGTGTCATTCAAAGCTCTTGTTTCCTTGTTGATTTTCTGCTTAGATGATCTGTCCATCGCTGAGAGTGGAGTATTGAGGTCTCCTACAATTAACATATTGTTATCAATATGACTCTTTATTTTGTTTAACAGTTGGCTATGTATATGGCTGCTCCCATGTTGGGGGCATAGATATTTACAATTTTTAGATCTTCTTGTTGGATAGACCCTTTAAGAATGATATAGTGTCCTTCTGTGTCTCTCATTACAGACTTTAGTTTAAAGTCTAATCAGTCTGATATAAGAATTGCTACCCCAGCTTTCTTTTGAGGTCTGCTGGCATGGAAGATGGATCTCCATCCCTTCACTTTCAGTCTGGATGTATCTTTAGGTTCAAAATGAGTCTCTTGTAGACAACATATGGATGGGTCCTGTCTTTTTATCCAATCTGCAACCCTGTGCCATTTTATGGGAATGTTTAGGCCATTCATGTTGAGAGTGATTATTGAAAGATATGAATTAATTGTCATCATGTTGCCTGTGAAGATGTTGTTTTTATAGATTGTCCCTGTAAATTTCTGTTGGATATCACTCTTGGGGTCTTTCTCCTTTTATAGAACCCCCCTTAATATTTCTTACAGGGCTGGCTTAGTGGTCACATATTCTTTCAGCTTCTGCCGGTCTTGGAAGCTCTGCATCTTTCCATCCATTCTAAATGAAAGCCTTGCTGGATAAAGTATTCTTGGCTGCATGTTCTTCTCATTTAGTACCCTGAATATGTCTTGCCAGACCTTTCTGGCTTGCCAGGTCTCTGTGGATAGGTCTGACGTTATTCTAATATTCCTTCCTCTGTACGTAAGGAATCTCTTCCCCCTAATTGCCCTTAAGATGGTTTCCTTGGTTCTAAGATTTGCGAGTTTTACTATTAC
>NW_025414690.1:0-1571 GCF_002201575.2 Neomonachus schauinslandi
CAAGACCCTTATGCCTGCCGCAGGGACACTCCCCCACCCCCACTTCAGCCCCTGCCTCATCCTGGTCCTGGGGCACTCACTCCAAGCCCTCCCTCCACCCTCAGCAGACTCCCTGCACCCAGACACAGGCCCCCACAGTTGATGTGAAGGTCAGGGGTCTCTGGCCAGACTGTAAGCTCCTTATAGCTGGAGGCCATCACGTGCTCCTTGAGCCCCGGAAGGCCCGGATTTCCCAAACAAGTCTGATCCTAAGCTGGGCTGTCGTTAAATCCTGTGCATGCAGGTGGCTTACACAGCCTCAACAGATGCTTCCCCACCCCCGTCCCTACAGCAGCTCTTGAGGTAAAAGAAGGGCTGGGGTTCATGGCAAAGGAAGTTTGGGAAATACCAAGCTGAAGTTATATATGGTTTCTTAACTCTGGGGCTTCTCAGAGCCTTGAAAAGGCCGAATGCTCACTGGTCATCTGTAGGAGGATGAGATGCCGCAGATGCAGCAGTTTCCCAAAAGGCTGTGACCAGGGAACAAATGCTTTCTCGTGGAGTATCCCAAGGGAACCCACGTTGAGAACGACTCCCTAGAGCAACGTAATCCATCCTGGCCCAGCATGGAGGCTGTATAAATCATATCCATATCTAGTAGCAGAAGGAAGCTTTGCAAGGATGGCATCAACCCCCTGAGATTTCATATCCTCATATCCCCAGCAAGTTTGAGGCAGTCCCTCCCTCTCGCCCTCTCCTTTGTTCTTGATCAACTTGAACTTGTTTACAACTTGTGGGCAGTTTACATTCTGGAAAAACACCCCAGATCAGCCAGTAGGAGAAAAGATCAAGTCGGGCTTCTGGTTAATAAGAAGCAAGATCAGGGCACCTGGGTGGCTCAGTCGGTTAAGCGACTGCCTTCGGCTCAGGTCATGATCCTGGAGTCCCGGGATCGAGTCCCGCATCGGGCTCCCTGCTCAGCGGGAAGCCTGCTTCTCCCTCTGCCTGCTGCTCCCCCTGCTTGTTCTCTCTCTCTCTGACAGATAAATAAATAAAATCTTTAAAAAAATAAAAAAAAAGAAGCAAGATCATCCTGTGGGAGATCCTGAGTTGATTTTAATGGGACAGGGGGCAGGGGTAGGGGTGGGGAGTGACTGTGGAAACACTGGCTCAATGCCATCCGGGACCTGAATAGTGAGAGAACGCCTTACATTGTGGGGTTTGCAGGATGCCTTCACATCCCTTTCTTTATTTGATCCTCACAAGAGCTCTGTGTGGCGATCAGGACAAACACTGTTGCCATTTGCTGGTTCTAGAAACTGAGGCCCAGAGAGGGTAAGTGATCTCTGCAAGTCACACAGCTGTTTGTGGGGATAGCCAGAAGCACTTTGAAGCTGGGTCCAGGCCTTATTCATTGACCCCATTTCAAGGTTTGTGTGTGTGTGTGGTATTTCCTTCAAGGGAATCTAAGCAAATGTGCTTAGGCCTTCCAAACTCCCACCACCTTCGGGGCAGGGATCATTATTATAATTATTATCATTCCCTTTTTTTCAGATCAGGAACAGCATCACAGCTCATGGTGGTGGAGGCAG
>NW_025414691.1:0-1571 GCF_002201575.2 Neomonachus schauinslandi
CAAGACCCTTATGCCTGCCGCAGGGACACTCCCCCACCCCCACTTCAGCCCCTGCCTCATCCTGGTCCTGGGGCACTCACTCCAAGCCCTCCCTCCACCCTCAGCAGACTCCCTGCACCCAGACACAGGCCCCCACAGTTGATGTGAAGGTCAGGGGTCTCTGGCCAGACTGTAAGCTCCTTATAGCTGGAGGCCATCACGTGCTCCTTGAGCCCCGGAAGGCCCGGATTTCCCAAACAAGTCTGATCCTAAGCTGGGCTGTCGTTAAATCCTGTGCATGCAGGTGGCTTACACAGCCTCAACAGATGCTTCCCCACCCCCGTCCCTACAGCAGCTCTTGAGGTAAAAGAAGGGCTGGGGTTCATGGCAAAGGAAGTTTGGGAAATACCAAGCTGAAGTTATATATGGTTTCTTAACTCTGGGGCTTCTCAGAGCCTTGAAAAGGCCGAATGCTCACTGGTCATCTGTAGGAGGATGAGATGCCGCAGATGCAGCAGTTTCCCAAAAGGCTGTGACCAGGGAACAAATGCTTTCTCGTGGAGTATCCCAAGGGAACCCACGTTGAGAACGACTCCCTAGAGCAACGTAATCCATCCTGGCCCAGCATGGAGGCTGTATAAATCATATCCATATCTAGTAGCAGAAGGAAGCTTTGCAAGGATGGCATCAACCCCCTGAGATTTCATATCCTCATATCCCCAGCAAGTTTGAGGCAGTCCCTCCCTCTCGCCCTCTCCTTTGTTCTTGATCAACTTGAACTTGTTTACAACTTGTGGGCAGTTTACATTCTGGAAAAACACCCCAGATCAGCCAGTAGGAGAAAAGATCAAGTCGGGCTTCTGGTTAATAAGAAGCAAGATCAGGGCACCTGGGTGGCTCAGTCGGTTAAGCGACTGCCTTCGGCTCAGGTCATGATCCTGGAGTCCCGGGATCGAGTCCCGCATCGGGCTCCCTGCTCAGCGGGAAGCCTGCTTCTCCCTCTGCCTGCTGCTCCCCCTGCTTGTTCTCTCTCTCTCTGACAGATAAATAAATAAAATCTTTAAAAAAATAAAAAAAAAGAAGCAAGATCATCCTGTGGGAGATCCTGAGTTGATTTTAATGGGACAGGGGGCAGGGGTAGGGGTGGGGAGTGACTGTGGAAACACTGGCTCAATGCCATCCGGGACCTGAATAGTGAGAGAACGCCTTACATTGTGGGGTTTGCAGGATGCCTTCACATCCCTTTCTTTATTTGATCCTCACAAGAGCTCTGTGTGGCGATCAGGACAAACACTGTTGCCATTTGCTGGTTCTAGAAACTGAGGCCCAGAGAGGGTAAGTGATCTCTGCAAGTCACACAGCTGTTTGTGGGGATAGCCAGAAGCACTTTGAAGCTGGGTCCAGGCCTTATTCATTGACCCCATTTCAAGGTTTGTGTGTGTGTGTGGTATTTCCTTCAAGGGAATCTAAGCAAATGTGCTTAGGCCTTCCAAACTCCCACCACCTTCGGGGCAGGGATCATTATTATAATTATTATCATTCCCTTTTTTTCAGATCAGGAACAGCATCACAGCTCATGGTGGTGGAGGCAG
>NW_025414692.1:0-1569 GCF_002201575.2 Neomonachus schauinslandi
AGTCGGGCCACTGCTCCTCCAGCAGGGACCCAACAAGCGGCAGATCCGGGGAGACTCACCTTCCTCCCCCAGGAGGAGCCACGCAGGAGTGCGCCGCAGGGATCTGCTGGGTTTGGAGACTCCACCCGGGGTCGGGTGCCAGAGATAGAAATGCGCGGTCACAGGCCGGGTGAGCACGGAGTGCGGCTGGAGACCGGGGAGATGGGAGTGACTGACGGCTTTTCTCTGGGGGCTCACTTAGAAGCGGGGCCCCGAGTTCTCGGCTCCTCCGCAGCGGAGATTGGGAGGCCGCCATTTTCACTCTCCACCTCCAAAGCTGTACGGAAAGCTCGCAGGGAACAAAAGCCCCGGAGAGCAAACCTGAGCAGATTACTTAGCCCGGAGGGGGCAAGGGCGGGGCAATTCTGCCTCTGGCAAAGACATTTGGAAACCACGGCAACAGGCCCCTCCCCAGAAGATCAGCAAGAACAGCCAGCCAAGACCAAGTTTACCCATCAATGAGAACGGCAGAACTCCAGCTCTAGGGGACTACTGCACGTAGAATTCATGGCTTTTTTACCATGATTCTGTAGTCTTTCAAAGGTAATTTTTTTTTAACTGTCTTTTTTTCTTTTTTTTTCTTTTTGAATTTTTCTTTTTCCCTTTTTCAACCAACATCTTATCAATCCCTTTTTTTTTAAAAAAAAAACATTTTTATTTTTCATTTTTAGAGTCATATTCTATCCCTTCATAGTAGTTACCCGTATTTTTGGCTTATCTATATAAGTTGTTCTCTCTTTAAAATTTTGAGATAGTTTCTTCTAACAGATCAAAATATACCCTAAATCTCTAGTATATGGTGTTTTCTATTCCCCTGCCTGATCACATCCTCTCCCTTTTTTTTTTCTTTTTTTAAATCCTCTTCTTTCTTTTTTCAAACAATGTCTTATCAATTCCTTTTATAAAATTTTTTATAATTTCCATCTTTACAGTCATATTCCATCCTTCATCATATCAACCCTTATTTTTGTACATATATAAGTTTTTCTTTCTTTAAAATTTTGGGAGACACTTTCTTCTAAAAGACCAAAATACACCCCAAATCTAGTGTGTGGCACTGATCTATATACCAGCCTGATCATATTTGATCACATTCTGGTTTTTTTGTTGTTTTGTTTTGTTTGTTTTTGGTTTTATCTTTATCTTTTTCTTTTTTTTCTTTTTCTTTTTTCTCTCTTTCCCTTTCTTTTCCCACTGCTTCAGGTTTTTTCTGATTTGTTTAGAGTATATTTTCTGGGGACGTTGTTACTCTGCTAGCATTTTGTTCTCTCATTAATCTATTCTCCTCTGCACAAAATGACAAGACGGAAAAAATCACCTCAACAAAAAGAACAAGAGGTAGTACCGACTGCCAGGGACCTACTCAATACGGACATTAGTACGATGTCAGATCTAGAGTTCAGAATCATCACTTTAAAGATACTAGCTGGGCTTGAAAAAAATATGGAAGTTATTAGAGAAACCCTTTCTGGAGAAGTAAAAGAACTAAAATCCAACCAAGTAGAAATCAAAAAGGCTATTAATGAGGTG
>NW_025414693.1:0-1569 GCF_002201575.2 Neomonachus schauinslandi
ATTTTGAGGTAGTCCCAGTAGTTTATATTTTATTGCCCTTGTTCAGGAGATCTATCTGGAAAAATGCTGCTAGGGGCGCCTGGGTGGCTCAGTCATTAAGCGTCTGCCTTTGGCTCAAGTCATGATCCCAGGGTCCTGGGATTGAGCCTCACATCGGGCTCCTGGCTCAGCGGGAACCCTGCTTCTCCCTTTCCCACTCCCCCTGCTTGTGCTCCTGTTCTTGTTATCTCTTTCCCTCTCTCTGTCAAATCAATAAAAAAATCTTGAGAAAATAAACTTTTAGAAAAATGTTGCCACAGCTGATGTCAGAGGCATTACTGCCTGCGCTTTCCTCTAGCATTTTTATGTTTTCAAGTCTCATATTTAGGTCTTTAATTCATTTTGAATTTATTTTTGTGTATGGCATAAGAAAGTGATCCAGTTCATTCTTTCCCATGTAGCTGACCAGTTTTCCCAGCACCATGGTTGAAGAAATATTCTTTTGCCCACTGGACATTCTTTCCTGATTTTTTGAAGATTGATTGACTCTAAAATTGTGTTTGTTTATTTTTTTCTATTATGTTCTGTTGATCTATGTGTCTGTTTTTGAGCCAGTAACATACTGTCTTTATTAAAAAGCAATGTAATATAATTTAAATCTGGAAGTGTAATATTCCAGCTTTCATTATCTTTTTCATAATTATTTTGCTTATCAGGGTCTTTTCTGGTTCCATTTAATTTTAGGACTTTTGTTATACTTCTGTGAAAAATATTATTGGAATTTTGATAGGATTGCATGACATGTATAGATTGCTTTGGGTAATACATTTTAACAGTGTTTGTTCTCCAATCCATGAGCATGGAAAGCCATTTCATTTCTTTGTTTTGGTTTTAATTTCTTTCAGTGTTTTATAGTTTTCAGAGTAAAATTCTTTCACCTCTTTAGTTAGGTTTATTCCTAGGCATTTATTGTTTTTAGTGCAACTGAAAATGGGATTGTTTTCTTAAATTCTCTTTCTGTTGCTTTATTATGAGTATGTAGAAATGCAGTGGATTTCTCCACATTGATTTTGTATCTTGTGACTTTACTGAAGTAATTGATCAGTTCTAGTATTTTCTTGGTGTTTTTTTTTTCAGGTTTTCTATATACAGTGCCATGTTACCTGCAAATAGCAAAAGTTTTACTACTTGCTTACCAATTCAGATGCCTTTTATTTATTTTTGTTGTCTATTTGCTGTAACTAAGACTTCTAGTTCTATGCTGAATAAAAGTGGTGAGGGTGGACATTGCTGTCTTGTTCCTGACCACAGAAGAAAAATCTCAGTTTTTACTCATTGAGTATTGTGTTTGTTGTGGGGTTTCACATATAGCTTTTATGATGTCTCTATATATGTTACCTCAAAAGTTACTTTGTGGAATGTTTTTATCATGAATGGATATTGTGCCTTGTCAAATGCTTTTTCTGGGTTTTTAAAATAATCATGTGATTTCTAAACTTTCTCTTACTGATGTTATGTATCCTGTTAATTGACGGGTAAATAACGAACCACACTGGCATCCTCGGAATAAAATGATATTTTTAATGTATT
>NW_025414694.1:0-1569 GCF_002201575.2 Neomonachus schauinslandi
GGCGGGGGAGGGGCCTCCGGCGGCCGCTTCTGGCAAGTGATAGAGCCGCGGAGCACAAAATCGGAACTTTTAAAAGTCTGCTCCGCTGAGGGACGTCACTCTGGTGGCTAAGCGGGGGGTGGAACCCTCCGGGACAGTGTGGTCTCAGGACCCACGGGTCACAGAAAGACTGGGGGTGCCTGAGTGTGGCAGAGCTCCCAGGTATCGGAGCAGGGAAGCCGGCTGCAGAGGCGGAGCCCAGGCGCGGGCTCTCAGCTCGGGGTTGCCATAAACCGTGATCCGCGGCACAGTCGGGCCACTGCTCCTCCAGCAGGGACCCAACAAGCGGCAGATCTGGGGAGACTCACCTTCCTCCCCCGGGAGGAGCCGCTCAGGAGTGCGCCGCAGGGATCTGCTGGGTTTGGAGACTCCACCTGGGGTCAGGAGCCAGAGATAGAAACGCTCGGTCACGGGCCGGGTGAGCACGGAGTGCGGCCGGAGACCGGGGAGACGGGAGTGACTGACGGCTTTTCTCTGGGGGCTCACTGAGAAGCGGGACCCCGAGTTCTCGGCTCCTCCGGGGCGGAGATTGGGAGGCCGCCATTTTCACTCTCCGCCTCCAAAGCTGTAGGGAAAGCTCGCAGGGAACAAAAGCCCCGGAGAGCAAACCCCAGCAGATTACTTAGCTGGGAGGGGGCAAGGGCGGGGCAATTCTGCCTCCGGCAAAGACATTTGGAAACCACGGCAACAGGCCCCTCCCCAGAAGATCAGCGAGAACAGCCAGCCAAGACCAAGTTTACCCATCAATGAGAACGGCAGAACTCCAGCTCTAGGGGACTACTGCACATAGAATTCATGGCTTTTTTACCATGATTCTGTAGTCTTTCAAAGTTAATTTTTTTTTAACTGTATTTTTTTCTTTTTTTATTCTTTTTGAATTTTTCTTTTTCCCTTTTTCAACCAACATCTTATCAATCCCTTTTTTTTTAAAAAAAAAAACATTTTTATTTTTCATTTTTTAGAGTCATATTCTATCCCTTCATAGTAGTTACCCATATTTTTGGCTTATATATATAAGTTGTTCTCTCTTTAAAATTTTGAGATAGTTTCTTCTAACAGATCAAAATATACCCTAAATCTCTAGTATATGGTGTTTTCTGTTCCCCTGCCTGATCACATCCTCTCCCTTTTTTTTTTCTTTTTTTAAATCCTCTTCTTTCTTTTTTCAAACAACTTCTTATCAATTCCTTTTATAAAATTTTTTATAATTTCCATCTTTACAGTCATATTCCATCCCTTCATCATATCAACCCTTATTTTTGTACATATATAAGTTTTTCTTTCTTTAAAATTTTGGGAGGCACTTTCTTCTAAAAGACCAAAATACACCCCAAATCTAGTGTGTGGCACTGATCATTTTGATCACATTCTGGTTTTTTTGTTGTTGTTTTGTTTTGTTTGTTTCTGTTTTTATCTTTATCTTTTTCTTTTTTTTCTTTTTCTTTTTTCTCTCTTTCCCTTTCTTTTCCCACTGCTTCAGGTTTTTTCTGATTTGTTTAGAGTATATTTTCTGGGGACGTTGTTACTCTG
>NW_025414695.1:0-1568 GCF_002201575.2 Neomonachus schauinslandi
TCATGAACTGCTAGACTTTTTATGTTTAAAATGAAAAATGTGGGTAACACTTTATTTTTAATGGTATATTAATTAGTTCCAAATTACAATGAAAATCCTATAGCAGTGAATAAAATATGACATCTACGTGAATTTGAAATAAATTTATTATGATCAGTATTATCACAATGAATACTAAATGAATTAATAATGATGAAAGACCAAAAGTATCACCACGAATGTAATAAAACATTGAAAAAAGCTGGAAGTTTGCAGTCACTTCATCATCAACTAGAAATAAGTACTATAACCCTGGATAACACTATATTCATGTGTATCATTAGTGGCTGGAAATTAATTGACAATAAATAGAAAATGAAAAAATGTGTAGTTAAAGATCTTTCCAGTAATGTGCAAAAAATACACATTTTACACATCAACATACTGTTTAGTCTGACCTATGTGTACTAGCTATTGAATAAAAACTAGATTAAAAAGCCAATCATCTTGGCTTCTCATTATCATATGACTTTTAACTACTTTAGATACTAGGGATAAAATTCCAATATTAGCTGCCCTATATTATAAAATATATTAATGTGCTATTATAAAGTATATTGATGTGTAAAATGTTTTTGCTTACCACTTCACTATTAGGGCTCAAGAATGTAAAGCTTCTTAAAGGCAGAAATTATGTTTAATCTATACTTTGTGTTTTAATTATCACTCATGTGCCTAATAAGAGGTCAATAACTAGTTGAAAAATAGAACTACATTTTAGAATCTAGAAGCCATGTTTTGTTTTCATTAATAGTCCTCATTATTATTTCACAGCTCAATGAATAATGAGTTATAAATACATATGTATTAGATCATAAAGTAGGAATTAACATGCAGATTTATAATGTATTTGCAAAATGTTTGATTATTTACTTTTCTACATCTTCTTTCTACCTTCTCTTCATTTACTGAACAACTAAGTCCTAAGGAAACTGGCAGTGGGCAAGGAAACCAGCAATCTGTGCAAGAGGGTTGGGAGTGTTGGGGGATGGGCAGTCACAGTGGCTCAGCTAAACCTGTGTAGGCTAAGATGGGCATCCACATGTAGGGGTGGCCTGGGGTAGGATGTCACAATCTAAGGACAGTGTTCCCGTGGACAGAAGGCCTAACTCTGGGTGTCAAGGAAAGGTGAGGAAAGGTTCCACAAGGATGGGTAGCAGAACAGGGAATAAGAACCCAAGAATGATGGAAAGGGTATCCAAGTTGGTGAACCAGTGATAATTCAGCATGGAGAGGTAGAGCCTTCACTCCGTGAAAAGGGAATCCATAAAAGAGAGAATGGTTATGGTGACAGAAGTTTGGTTACGTACAAAAGGATTGATCAAATAAGTGAATATATTAAGGATAATGAGAGCCAGGTTCTGCAGTGTTAGAAAAGGAAAGAGAGATAAACTAGAGTGAATCCTGTGGTGTGGTTCTGAAATGGAATTGTCAATGTAAACTCATGGATTTCAATATATACATGGATGGATGAATGGATGAATAGTAATAAGAACTATACATCTTAATTAAAGGGAAATATTTTAAAA
>NW_025414696.1:0-1568 GCF_002201575.2 Neomonachus schauinslandi
AAAAAACAAGACCCATCGATATGCTGTCTGCAAGAGACTCATTTTAGATGCAAAGACACCCCCAGATTGAAAGTGAGGGGGTGGGAAACCATTTACCATGCTAATGGACACCAAAAGAAAGCTGGGGTGGCAATCCTTAAATCAGACAAATTAGATTTTAAACCAAAGACTGTAATAAGAGATGAGGAAGGACATTATATCCTACTTAAAGGGTCTATCCAACAACAAGATCTAACAATTGTAAATATCTATGCCCCTAACATGGGAGCAGCCAATTATATAAGGCAATTAATAACAAAAGCAAAGAAACACATCGACAACAATACAGTAATAGTGGGGGACTTTAACACCCCCCTCACTGAAATGGACAGATCGTCTAAGCAAAAGATCAACAAGGAAATAAAGACTTTAAATGACACACTGGACCAAATGGACTTCACAGACATATTCAGAACATTCCATCCCAAAACAACAGAATACACATTCTTCTCTAGTCCCCATGGAACATTCTCCAGAATAGATCACATCCTAGGTCATAAATCAGGTCTCAACCGGTACCAAAAGATTGGGATCATTCCCTGCGTATTTTCAGACCACAATGCTTTGAAACTAGAACTCAATCACAAGAGGAAAGTCGGAAAGAACTCAAATACATGGAGGCTAAAGAGCATCCTACTAAAGAATGAATGGGTCAACCAGGAAATTAAAGAAGAATTTAAAAAATACATGGAAACCAATGAAAATGAAAACACAACTATTCAAAATCTTTGGGATGCAGCAAAGGCAGTCCTAAGAGGAAAGTATATAGCAATACAAGCCTTACTCAAGAAATAAGAAAGGTCTCAAGTACACAACCTAACCCTACACCTAAAGGAGCTGGAGAAAGAACAGCAAATAGAGCCTAAACCCAGCAGGAGAAGAGAAATAATAAAGATCAGAGCAGAAATCAATGAAATAGAAACTAAAAGAACAGTAGAACAGATCAACGAAACTAGGAGCTGGTTCTTTGAAAGAATTAACAAGATTGATAAACCCTGGCCAGACTTATCAAAAAGAAAAGAGAAATGACCCAAATCAACAAAATCATGAATCAAAGAGGAGAGATCACAACCAACACCAAAGAAACACAAACAATTATAAGAACATATTATGAGCAACTCTATGCCAGCAAATTAGATAACCTGGAAGAAATGGATGCATTCCTACAGATGTATCAACTACCAAAACTGAACCAGGAAGAAATAGAAAACCTGAACAGACCTATAACCACTAAGGAAATTGAAGCAGTCATCAAAAATCTCCCAAAAAACAAAAGCCCAGGGCCAGATGGCTTCCCACGGGAATTCTACCAAACATTTAAAGAAGAATTAATACCTATTCTTCTGAAACTGTTCCAAAAAATAGAAATGGAAGGAAAACTCCCAAACTCGTTTTATGAGGCCAGCATTACCTTGATCCCAAAACCAGACAAAGACCCCATCAAAAAGGAGAATTACAGACCAATATCCCTGATGAACATGGATGCAAAAATTCTCACCAAAATACTAGCCAATAGGATCCAACAGTAC
>NW_025414697.1:0-1568 GCF_002201575.2 Neomonachus schauinslandi
TCATGAACTGCTAGACTTTTTATGTTTAAAATGAAAAATGTGGGTAACACTTTATTTTTAATGGTATATTAATTAGTTCCAAATTACAATGAAAATCCTATAGCAGTGAATAAAATATGACATCTACGTGAATTTGAAATAAATTTATTATGATCAGTATTATCACAATGAATACTAAATGAATTAATAATGATGAAAGACCAAAAGTATCACCACGAATGTAATAAAACATTGAAAAAAGCTGGAAGTTTGCAGTCACTTCATCATCAACTAGAAATAAGTACTATAACCCTGGATAACACTATATTCATGTGTATCATTAGTGGCTGGAAATTAATTGACAATAAATAGAAAATGAAAAAATGTGTAGTTAAAGATCTTTCCAGTAATGTGCAAAAAATACACATTTTACACATCAACATACTGTTTAGTCTGACCTATGTGTACTAGCTATTGAATAAAAACTAGATTAAAAAGCCAATCATCTTGGCTTCTCATTATCATATGACTTTTAACTACTTTAGATACTAGGGATAAAATTCCAATATTAGCTGCCCTATATTATAAAATATATTAATGTGCTATTATAAAGTATATTGATGTGTAAAATGTTTTTGCTTACCACTTCACTATTAGGGCTCAAGAATGTAAAGCTTCTTAAAGGCAGAAATTATGTTTAATCTATACTTTGTGTTTTAATTATCACTCATGTGCCTAATAAGAGGTCAATAACTAGTTGAAAAATAGAACTACATTTTAGAATCTAGAAGCCATGTTTTGTTTTCATTAATAGTCCTCATTATTATTTCACAGCTCAATGAATAATGAGTTATAAATACATATGTATTAGATCATAAAGTAGGAATTAACATGCAGATTTATAATGTATTTGCAAAATGTTTGATTATTTACTTTTCTACATCTTCTTTCTACCTTCTCTTCATTTACTGAACAACTAAGTCCTAAGGAAACTGGCAGTGGGCAAGGAAACCAGCAATCTGTGCAAGAGGGTTGGGAGTGTTGGGGGATGGGCAGTCACAGTGGCTCAGCTAAACCTGTGTAGGCTAAGATGGGCATCCACATGTAGGGGTGGCCTGGGGTAGGATGTCACAATCTAAGGACAGTGTTCCCGTGGACAGAAGGCCTAACTCTGGGTGTCAAGGAAAGGTGAGGAAAGGTTCCACAAGGATGGGTAGCAGAACAGGGAATAAGAACCCAAGAATGATGGAAAGGGTATCCAAGTTGGTGAACCAGTGATAATTCAGCATGGAGAGGTAGAGCCTTCACTCCGTGAAAAGGGAATCCATAAAAGAGAGAATGGTTATGGTGACAGAAGTTTGGTTACGTACAAAAGGATTGATCAAATAAGTGAATATATTAAGGATAATGAGAGCCAGGTTCTGCAGTGTTAGAAAAGGAAAGAGAGATAAACTAGAGTGAATCCTGTGGTGTGGTTCTGAAATGGAATTGTCAATGTAAACTCATGGATTTCAATATATACATGGATGGATGAATGGATGAATAGTAATAAGAACTATACATCTTAATTAAAGGGAAATATTTTAAAA
>NW_025414698.1:0-1567 GCF_002201575.2 Neomonachus schauinslandi
TGTAGTGTTGATTGGCATTTCCCTGATGATGAGTGATGTTTTTATTCTTTTTTTTTAGTTCAAGCTCAATGAACATTTAGCATTATATTAGTTTCAGCAACTGTGTTCTCAAGGCCCTTAATTTTCTGCTAACTGTTTGAGTTTTGTTTTGTTTTGCTTTTGGCTTATTGGTTTGTTTTTGAATTCTGACTGTAAACTGATCCTATGAAAAAAATGACACAATTTTAGTATTAGTTTTGGGTCCATGCCTCTTCCAGGAATGAAAATATGCTGTAGTTAATATTGTTGTATAGCAAGAAGTGCAAATGGCAGTGGTTTAAAATAACAATACTAAGTTATTTTCCTCATAAAGCTTGTCAGGCAAAATTTGGCAGACACCTCATTTTTGTGTCAGTTGGGGCATCTCAAGTGCGATCTGGAGATTCATCTTATATATACTTTATATATAAATATAAATGCATATATATACATCTATAACAACTTATCAGCATAAACTGTTTCATTTAAATTTGATATTCTTCATTTAAATTCATTTTAAATGTGCCACTTCCTTAGAATCAAAATATGTAGGTTATAGGTCCTTCTTTTTTAAAATTGTTTTTGTATCCTGCCACATTACTGAATTGCTGGATGACTTCTAGTAATTTGTGGGTGGAGTCTTCTGGGTTTTCCACATAAAGTATCATGTCATCTGCGAAAAAGAGAGTTTGACTTCTTCTTTGCCAATTTGAATACCTTTTATTTCTTTTTGTTGTCTGATTGCTGTTGCTAGGACTTCTAGTACTATGTTGAGCAATAGTGGTGAGAATGGGCATCCTTGACGTGTTCTTGATCTTAAGGGAAAGGCTCTCAGCTTTTCCCCATTGAGGATGATATTCGCTGTGGGATTTTCATAGATGGATTTTATGAACTTGAGGAATGTTCCTTCTTTCCATATACTCTGAAGAAAGGGGAACCCTCTCACAATTTTGGTGGGAATGCAAGTTGGTACAGCCATTTTGGAAAACAGTGTGGAGGTGCCTCAAAATATTTAAAACTAGAGCTACCCTATGACCCAGCATTTGTACTCCTGGGTATTTACCCCAAAGACACAGATGCAGTGAAAAGAAGGGCCATATGCACCCCAGTGTTCAGAGCAGCAATGTCCGCAATAGCCAAACTGTGGAAAGAGCCGAGATGCCCTTCAACAGATGATAAAGAAGATGTCGTCCATATACACAATGGAATATTACTCAGCCATCAGAAAGGATGAATACCCAACTTTTACATCAACATGGATGGGACTGGAGGAGATTATGCTAAGTGAAATAAGTCAAGCAGAGAAAGTCAATTATCATATGGTTTCACTTATTTGTGGAACATAAGGAATAGCATGGCGGACATTAGGAGAAGGAAGGGAAAATGAAGGGGGTGAAATCAGAAGGAGAGATGAACCATTAGAGACTATGAACTCTGAGAAACAAACCGAGGGTTTTAGAGGAGAAGGGGGTGAGGGGATGGGTTAGCCCGGTGGTGGGTATCAAGGAGGGCATGTACTGCATGGAGCACTGGGTGTTATACGAAAACA
>NW_025414699.1:0-1567 GCF_002201575.2 Neomonachus schauinslandi
TGTGTTGTATAGTGGTAATTTTAACACTTTCATGATATAACTTCTTCTTACTCATTGAAAAAAAGGTGAAAAATATTTTGTGGAAATAGGGTGTTTTTCATTTTCTTTTGGGTTATATTTTAGAATGAGATCTGGAAGAACGTATATCAGTGATTCCAAGGGATAATGGTAGTCTTACTGTTCTCGCTTAAAATTTTCAAACTGAAATACAGACAATTTTCCTTATTATCCTACAATTATTTATTACCATATTCTAACTGGTGATTTATGTTACAAAGAAAAAATAAATCCAGTTGTAAAGATATCAAAATAATTACTTTGTTTAATCTATTTCTTTAATTTCCTCTGAGAATGTACATTTTCTATACTTATGTAAGTCTCTCTATCAAATATTAATTATGCAGAATATATGATGAATTTTCCAAGACTCTTGAAATTTGGTTCCTGCTCGAACCCCAAATTAGATGGATGTATTTGATTTCATCATTTACCTCCTCTATTCATCCGTTTCCCCTAGGAAAAATTATCTGAGTACATGAAAGCAGTAGTAGCTACAATTTACTGATACCTGCTAATTTCAAGTGCTCAGTTAAGTACTCACTATACACGATCTTATTTTCTTCTTGCATCAACCACATAATTAATGACTCGTTTTTATTTATTTGTATTCATTTTTAAGGACATACTTTCAAAACACAAACTTGAGACCCATAGGATGTAAAAATGTGCTTTACTTCACAGAACTTGCAGTTGTTGGAATACATCTTAGAACTGTGCTCTGACTGAAGCACAAGCTCATGGCACTTCACCTCCTCACTTCTCCCTGCTGGAATTGTGGATGACCTGGAACCTACTGAGAGGTTCCTTAATGTAGCTTGAACTGTAGAGAGGACAGGAGTTCATGTGTTCCCTTGGTTCAGTCAACATTCTTACAGTTATTTTATGTGTTTTAATGCACTCACAGATTAATTAAAAAATATACTGACTCTGTATTTCCCATTTGTAATGAGATCTATTTTGTAGGCAAACCAAGCCTGGGAATGGATCCATCCAGAAAAGCATAAAAAATAGTTCACTTTTTTGAATCCATTTATCAGTTACATGAAAGATAATCATTTAGTGTAGCCTATGAATTTGAGAGTCCATTATTTATTTTATTTTGTTTGTTAATATGTCAACCTTCTCACTCTCAATATTATAGTTGGGATAAAAAACTGAGAGAACTAATATGAACTGTGGAAGTTAACTTCCGGAAACAGGGTTTGGGATTGATGTTACCTCCTTGGTACCTGGTTTCTCCCCCTTGATTTTCCAGATACAAATCATCTTCTCACGTTTCAGCTACTTCATGTGCAATTCCAAAATAATACTAGTGTCTACTCGTTTTAGTTGTTATATTGGATGAGATATCGCATATTAAGGGTTTCTCATAGTCTGGAATACTGTCTTCTACAACTTTTTATCATCCTCGTTGTGTCTGACTTGCTACACATGTAGCATGTACATGAGAATCAGGGTCATTCAGCTTTAATGTTTCGGATCTAATTGAGAAAAGGACCAGCCCGAA
>NW_025414700.1:0-1566 GCF_002201575.2 Neomonachus schauinslandi
CAAATTGGAATATCAATTTTAAGAAAAAAAACTAAGATTTTTCTTGTTAGAGTGGAGATACATCGTGCCATCATTCCTATCGTGTTGACTAGTAACTCATGACAATGTACTTTCCTTAGCAAAATCTGATGATACATGAATACAGGTGACTGAATAAATGCACACATCTGGCTTCTTCCTACATTTATAAGCTGATCTCTGCCTGGAATTTTATGGTGCAATGATTTTATTACTTTACTTTTTCATGTATGACCATATGTTCCTTGTTGCTTAAACACGGTATTAGTGTCTGAAGCAGCATTTACCCTTCTCCTGACTTTTATAAATTTCACTTCCTGCAGGCTAAAGCAAGGATGCAGAACAGCTGAGCAGGCACCTAGAACAGCAGTATATCTAGAAATAATAATACAATTATAATCATTTGATTGTGGAGAGAACATTGTATTCATCACTATGTGTACAATAAAGACTATTTAATATAGATGAAAAAGCTAATTTGCTGAGTATGTAAGTAGGTAGTGAGGTCATGTCAGAGAGGAGCCTATCTATAGGAGTCAACATATGAACAAATTATTTCCAAGGAACAAGGTTCTATTGAACTGCTGAAATAAGCTTCTTGTTTGGTGTGTTTTGTTCTTTTTGGTTTAATGAGAAATGGGGAAATATGACACCAGAGGCAATTGCTCCATAACAGTATGATGTTTCTACCTTAATAAACATCTTTCTCTATATTTATTTACCCTATTGTAGTAATTCATTTTTCTCTAAATAAATATGGAATATATACAATGTTGAGTTGACAGCTGCCAAAATATTAACTATCTGACATGGAGATTCAATTCTTTTTTTGTGTGTGTGTGTGATGTGTTTGCTTAAACTAACTTTTTACATTGGATCAGATATTGTAGGACAATATTTTATGTTTCCTTTCCTCTCTCATGTGAACCAAAGAGTAGAAAAGGAGGTAAAGAGACATCTCAAATCCCTCTCAGTTCACCATTTGGGTACAAACTCCCCTGTGTGGGACTCAGATTATTTCCCTGGTGGTGGAACAATAGTCATTTCCCCTGTGTGGGGTGGTGAACTGAGGACAGGGAGGCTGCCCTTTACTTAGGAGGAGCTCAGGCCTACTCAGCAACCATGTGGTTGGGTTGGGCTGCACATATAGGTAGATAAGTGGTTTTATTACAGGCTTAAGTTTTAGTTATTTTCTATTGGGATAGTTTGGGGGTTTTTTTATGTTTGTTTTCTTTTGAGTGTTTAATAAAACTAGGTCCCTCTTGGATGTGGATAAATATTGAAAGGTTTTATGATCACACTGGAGTAATGCAGTTTATATAGAATGACAATCAAATAAAAATACTAATAACAACGGCCATTATTAAAATTAATACTTGTTGACTGTTTGTCGTATGTCAGGGAACACTGTTAAGTTACTTACCTGCATTAAATAATTTAACTCTTAAAAGTCACCCTCAGTATTAGGTGCTATGATGAGACATGATAGAAAGTTCAGAGTAAACCTCTGAGTAAATAAAGCAAACATTAGGTTCCTGTTCTCCCATC
>NW_025414701.1:0-1565 GCF_002201575.2 Neomonachus schauinslandi
CATTTGTAAAGGATCTGGAAGGGAGGTGGTTTATCAGTGGGTGATTTTCAGAGTTAACCATATGTTAAAGTGAGAATTCTATTCAGTGTCATCCACATCACTAGACCAGACCATGGCAGAATCTGAAAGTAAAAAGTAAAAGCAGAGGTATATCAAACCAATCCAGGCTTATTTTAATTCAACTATTAATAATAACAATAATATAATTTAAAATAAGACATCCAAATTTAAATTAGGTGGTATAACTGAACAACTGTGGAAACCCAGTTTTGGCTCTGGGAGATAGGAGTTAACATTCACATAGAAAACTTAATAATGACCTATACTAAGCAAAATAGGCTTCATTTGTAAATATGAATGGATAATCAAAGATTACATCTGAGGAATACATGCAGAAGAAACAAGATGAGCTAATAAAATACCTAAAGTAAGTGAACAACAAATATTTGGTGATAAAACTGACATTGAATTTAAAAATATTCAAGCCTGACAGTATGTACTTTTTCCTCTTAGCTGTGCAACATCAGCCAGATTTTACAAATGCTTGACTCTTTGAAAAACTACTTTGAAAATCAATCTAGTGCCTTACAATGGTATTGGACTAGTTTGTAAATGAGTCCTCTATTTGTTCTTGTTGCAAAATTTGTTCAAAATCAGTTGTGAATCTTTAATCAAGTGTTCAATGAAGGGAAGACCAAAGAAACTTAAAAGTTTTGAAGCCATTGAAAACAAAGTGTGTGACTAGGAAGCCATTGAATTTGTCACTACAAAAGCGAGGAAGGAAATGAACAAATCAAACAAGGAGAGCTCAAACAGTGTATCTGATTTAATTTTGCAATTTTATAATTGTGCTTTGTAATTTCTTGGGAGAAGAATTTTTTGATGAGCTTCCATTTTGGGGATAAATTTACATTCTGTAATGAATGGAATGAAATTGAAAAGACCTATTATTTTGCAACATCTCCCATTATCTGCCAAACATTGAAGATAATCAGAAATAGTGAGAACTTATTTGATGATTTTTTTTAAATGTTTGTCTAAGAATGATAACCTCAATGAAGTAAAAAAGGGACAGTAGTGATGAACATATATTGACTAAAATATTTAAATATTTCCAAACACAAAAGCATAATTAATAACCTTCACATAGTAGAATATTCCTGAGCTTACCAGGAATCTCACCATATGTAGAAAGACTGTTTTTTCAATAAAACATGGGCTACAGAGAAGAGTCTATTGAAGGTGTCAACAAATTCAAATTTATTAATGATAAAATGCAAACTTGAAGAATATTACAATATTATGCACCAACTAAAAAATAACAAGAACATATTTGTAATTAGAGTCCCAGAAGGAGAAGATAGAGACAATGTATTAGAAAAACATTTGAAGAAATAAAGGCTAAAATATTTCCAAATATGATAGAAAATATCAAGCTACAGGTCCAAAAGCTCAAGATACCCAAGAGGGTTGAATAGAAAAAACACCACACGCAATCACATCATAGTCAAATTGCTGAAAACAAGTAATAAAGGAAAAATCTTAAAAGCAGCTAGTGAAAAAAA
>NW_025414702.1:0-1564 GCF_002201575.2 Neomonachus schauinslandi
AGAAAAATTCATATATAAACCAAAAAATATGGCCAGTGTCATTTCAAATCAATGAGAAATGGACAGAGATGTCAATAAATGACACTGAACATTGGCCAACTTTTCAGGGAAGAAAATAGAAGACTAAAACTATTTCAAATACTTTCCACATGGATTTAAGATACAGATTTAAAAAATGATGAGAAGTGCCACTAGAAAGTATAGGTCAATATTATCTTGGGGCAAAGAAAGCTCAATTATAATAAAAAGGTCAAAGCAACACACACAGAAAGACATATTTCACTATCAAAATGTTTCTATACAACAGAAGTTACCATAAGCAAATGCCCACCAGAGTCACTCCTATGAATGAGGCTCAGGGACAAGGTAAATCAGACTTATTCTCTATCACCAGGTAGAATGCAATTGTTTCAGAGTCTATAACTTAAAGTAAAGGACTCAACATTCATCAGAATTCTGTGTGTGGACCTTGTTACTTGACTCTACCACCCACCTATGGTAAAGGACTAATGTCTGGGTCACACAACCAGAGATGCTATGATAAAGAGCTAGCAATACCCCAATTATTTCCAAGACAATTAAGTAACTTTAGTGTCATCTCATGGTATAGTTGGGGTATTGCTAGCTCTTTATCATAGCATCTCTGGTTGTGTGACCCAGACATTAGTCCTTTACCATAGGTGGGTGGTAGAGTCAAGTAACAAGGTCCACACACAGAATTCTGATGAATGTTGAGTCCTTTACTTTAAGTTATAGACTCTGAAACAATTGCATTCTACCTGGTGATAGAGAATAAGTCTGATTTACCTTGTCCCTGAGCCTCATTCATAGGAGTGACTCTGGTGGGCATTTGCTTATGGTAACTTCTGTTGTATAGAAACATTTTGATAGTGAAATATGTCTTTCTGTGTGTGTTGCTTTGACCTTTTTATTATAATTGAGCTTTCTTTGCCCCAAGATAATATTGACCTATACTTTCTAGTGGCACTTCTCATCATTTTTTAAATCTGTATCTTAAATCCATGTGGAAAGTATTTGAAATAGTTTTAGTCTTCTATTTTCTTCCCTGAAAAGTTGGCCAATGTTCAGTGTCATTTATTGACATCTCTGTCCATTTCTCATTGATTTGAAATGACACTGGCCATATTTTTTGGTTTATATATGAATTTTTCTCTCAGGCTTTCCATGTGAACATCTTATTTAATGATTGAACACAAAAGACACTGTCTTCAAATTCAGAAACAACAATATGGGAATCAAGAAAAGATTGAGAATATAGAATAGAAAGCCTGAAAGAAAAATTCATATATAAACCAAAAAATATGGCCAGTGTCATTTCAAATCAATGAGAAATGGACAGAGATGTCAATAAATGACACTGAACATTGGCCAACTTTTCAGGGAAGAAAATAGAAGACTAAAACTATTTCAAATACTTTCCACATGGATTTAAGATACAGATTTAAAAAATGATGAGAAGTGCCACTAGAAAGTATAGGTCAATATTATCTTGGGGCAAAGAAAGCTCAATTATAATAAAAAGGTCAAAGCAACACACACAGAA
>NW_025414703.1:0-1564 GCF_002201575.2 Neomonachus schauinslandi
AGAAAAATTCATATATAAACCAAAAAATATGGCCAGTGTCATTTCAAATCAATGAGAAATGGACAGAGATGTCAATAAATGACACTGAACATTGGCCAACTTTTCAGGGAAGAAAATAGAAGACTAAAACTATTTCAAATACTTTCCACATGGATTTAAGATACAGATTTAAAAAATGATGAGAAGTGCCACTAGAAAGTATAGGTCAATATTATCTTGGGGCAAAGAAAGCTCAATTATAATAAAAAGGTCAAAGCAACACACACAGAAAGACATATTTCACTATCAAAATGTTTCTATACAACAGAAGTTACCATAAGCAAATGCCCACCAGAGTCACTCCTATGAATGAGGCTCAGGGACAAGGTAAATCAGACTTATTCTCTATCACCAGGTAGAATGCAATTGTTTCAGAGTCTATAACTTAAAGTAAAGGACTCAACATTCATCAGAATTCTGTGTGTGGACCTTGTTACTTGACTCTACCACCCACCTATGGTAAAGGACTAATGTCTGGGTCACACAACCAGAGATGCTATGATAAAGAGCTAGCAATACCCCAATTATTTCCAAGACAATTAAGTAACTTTAGTGTCATCTCATGGTATAGTTGGGGTATTGCTAGCTCTTTATCATAGCATCTCTGGTTGTGTGACCCAGACATTAGTCCTTTACCATAGGTGGGTGGTAGAGTCAAGTAACAAGGTCCACACACAGAATTCTGATGAATGTTGAGTCCTTTACTTTAAGTTATAGACTCTGAAACAATTGCATTCTACCTGGTGATAGAGAATAAGTCTGATTTACCTTGTCCCTGAGCCTCATTCATAGGAGTGACTCTGGTGGGCATTTGCTTATGGTAACTTCTGTTGTATAGAAACATTTTGATAGTGAAATATGTCTTTCTGTGTGTGTTGCTTTGACCTTTTTATTATAATTGAGCTTTCTTTGCCCCAAGATAATATTGACCTATACTTTCTAGTGGCACTTCTCATCATTTTTTAAATCTGTATCTTAAATCCATGTGGAAAGTATTTGAAATAGTTTTAGTCTTCTATTTTCTTCCCTGAAAAGTTGGCCAATGTTCAGTGTCATTTATTGACATCTCTGTCCATTTCTCATTGATTTGAAATGACACTGGCCATATTTTTTGGTTTATATATGAATTTTTCTCTCAGGCTTTCCATGTGAACATCTTATTTAATGATTGAACACAAAAGACACTGTCTTCAAATTCAGAAACAACAATATGGGAATCAAGAAAAGATTGAGAATATAGAATAGAAAGCCTGAAAGAAAAATTCATATATAAACCAAAAAATATGGCCAGTGTCATTTCAAATCAATGAGAAATGGACAGAGATGTCAATAAATGACACTGAACATTGGCCAACTTTTCAGGGAAGAAAATAGAAGACTAAAACTATTTCAAATACTTTCCACATGGATTTAAGATACAGATTTAAAAAATGATGAGAAGTGCCACTAGAAAGTATAGGTCAATATTATCTTGGGGCAAAGAAAGCTCAATTATAATAAAAAGGTCAAAGCAACACACACAGAA
>NW_025414704.1:0-232 GCF_002201575.2 Neomonachus schauinslandi
CCCCTAGGTATGCACACTTGCCCGTGCAAACACACACAACTGTGCTTGCAAACGCACGCACAAGACTCACACAAGTTTGCCGGCACAGCCATACACGCTTGGCCCTTCACTAACAAAACACACACATGCAAAAATCACACACGATCTTAGGCACACATCCATTCACGATTGGCCCTCACCCAGTCACACGCACACACACCTGCCCTCAGGATACGCACCCGTCACAGAAACA
>NW_025414704.1:242-1564 GCF_002201575.2 Neomonachus schauinslandi
ACCCTTGGCACACACACCCACAGATGCATGCATGCAAACACGCACACCTAGAAATATAAACACACACAGTGCCCGCACACACACACACACACACACACACACACACCCATGCGTGTGCACTCATTCAGGCAACCCACCAACACACAAGGTCTGTGGCACACAAGCATGCACACTTGGCCACACGCATCGACACATACGTGGGCATGCAAACACGCACACGCAACACATAGACACCCAGCGTCCTTACACACTGGCAGGAACACATGGCCTCACAAACCACACACACGTGTACCTGCAAACACACAATCCCGAAACACACACCAAGACTCAAGGTTTCCGGGCCACAGTTACTCACTCTTGCTACACACACACGTGTGCATGGAAACACACACACACTGCAGAAACACGCGAGCCCCGGCACAGAGGCATGCTCAGGTGGCTGCACGCGCGAGCACACACGCACGCACACCCGCATGCTCACACACGCGCACACACCTGAACGCATACCTGCGCATGCACCCCCGACACACAGCCCACTC
Source organism: Neomonachus schauinslandi (assembly GCF_002201575.2). NCBI lineage: Eukaryota > Metazoa > Chordata > Mammalia > Carnivora > Phocidae > Neomonachus > Neomonachus schauinslandi. The sequence continues at coordinate 782 of NW_025414704.1, forward strand.
ACAAAGCCGCGGTGCCCACCGCTCACACCTGCCTTCCCTCACACGTCCATGGAACCGACCCCTGTGGTGGGTGGTGTGGCGCGGGATGGCGTGGGTCCACAGAGACCACGATGGACGGCCTCCTCCTTAGTCGTCCCCCAGGGACGCGTGGGTTTTGCAGTGCTCCTGACCGCAGGCAAGCACGGGACCGCATCACATGCATGTATTCACATGCTTATTTAGTTATTGATTGATTTACTTATATATGTATGTATGTACTTTGTATGTATGTACTTATGTACTTACGGTGTCGTGTATTTAAGTACTTACTTAATGTCATTTACGTTGTTTTCTCTCAGGTTCGGGACTGAGTTTCCAAAGTCCAACTTTTAGGGACTCCCGTGGGCAGACCGCCACTTTTCCTCCCTCCTCATGTCTACCTTTGGCTGGACCCAACCCATGAAAGCGGTCACAGGATAGATCAGCACTTCCCACTTTATGGCAACACAGATCACAAAGCCAGCACTTAGCCTCACTGTCCCCACCAGGTTTCCACACACCTATGCCTGGGAACTGTGCAGGATCTAGGCCCCACCTATTCTTCTGGCACCACTGGGGATCCCCAGACCATGCCGTCGGACCGGGGATTCTGCTCCAATGGGCAACCTCAGCATCTATAAGCCAGGCACCGTGGCAGACTTCTAGAAGTCCCCAGTTTGTGCTCTGCGACTTCTAATCCTTTGCCAGTAGCCTCCTACAACAGCCTCCTTCCTCACTGCCCTATCTTCAGCTCTGTCCCTGGGC
>NW_025414705.1:0-1564 GCF_002201575.2 Neomonachus schauinslandi
CACAATAAGTATAGTCACCATCTGTCACCATACAATTGTCCCTATGCAATTTGCTGTAACTGTAAGTTGTAAACTTGTGACTTGCAAACTTCAGAGTTGTTACCTTTAGCTCCTCAGAATCCTTCCCTATCAAGTTAAACATTAAATTTGGGATTCTTTTCTGAACATCTCTAGCATGTTCAGAAATGTTGCTTCACATTTTCACTACATTTTCTATTTCTAGTTCTTGAAACCTAAAACCTGAACCATGTCACTAGGTTTAGAAGGTTACCCTCTAATCATCCTCCATACTATTTCCAGAACATTCATAGTAAAGATCCATCATTGTCCACTATAGGATGAAGTCCAAAACCCTTGGCTTGGCATTTCAATATCTTTACAGAAAGATATCCATATTAGTGCCCCAGAGAAGCAGCAGGACCTGAGGGGGAAAGGCAATGGGGTGACTTGGAGAGGCTGGACTCTATATCAAGGGGTTCTGGCTCCATAAAAGACTAACATAACAAGCTGTTAGAGTTGGGAGAACCATGCTTTTTGGGGAAGGGGTACTTCAGGGGTGGACCAACGGTAAGAGTAATCCCTTGATTCTTTGGCACCTGATGAAAATCTTCACTTTCACATAACTGAGAGAGTAGGGAGCAATGCATGTACCAAATGGATGAACTTGAACTTCCTGCTAGCCTGATTAGGATAGAGACTCAGGGTAACATTCAATCGATTTAAAGAAAGTAAAGAAACGTGGTATTTCCCGCTTAACTGAATTTGTTTTGTTTTGTTTTTAAAGATTTTATTTATTTGACAGAGACACAACGAGAGGGAACACAAGCAGGGGGAGTGGGAGAGGGAGAAGCAGGCCTCCCACGGAGCAGGGAGCCCGATGTGGGGCTCGATCCCAGGACCCTGGGATCATGACCTGAGCCGAAGGCAGACGCTTAACGACTGAGCCACCCAGGCGCCCCTTAACTGAATTTGTGAACAAAGAGTCATAGCCACTGCGAACCTTCTGTAGGTGTTCACGAGGCTCAGTCCTAGACCCTTTCACCTCCTTATTTTTATTTTCTTTCAATATCATCTTATCCCTTCCCATCTTTATACCAGTAAGTTTCTATTTATATCTTTATCCCAGAATTTCCTCTGAGTTCAAATCTGAAATAGCCAACTACCTATTTGTATCTGCATATGATATGTCAGAGACATCTCAAAATTACCATCTTCCCCTTACCTATAATACCCCCACACTCGTTCCTCCTAACTCTCTATTAGGGGTCAGCAAACTATGAACTGTGGGCTAAATTTGTCCCCCACCTATTTTTTTAAATAAAGTTTTATTGGAACATACATGCCAACTCATTTATGTATTGTGTATGGCTATTTTTGTGCTACAATGGCAGAAACCTTATGAACTCCAAGGTCTAAATTATTTACCATTTGGCCTTTTACAGAAAAAGTTGGCTAATCCCTGCTCTTTGTTTTCTTCAAAGTACTTATTACAATTTGCAATTAGCTATTTGTTTGATTACTTGGTTATTTATCTATCTCCCTTATTAGATACAAGCTCCTTAAG
>NW_025414706.1:0-1384 GCF_002201575.2 Neomonachus schauinslandi
AATGGGAGGGGCGCGCCCGGTGCGCGCGCCCGACGCCGCGGGGTCCCGGCGCGGTCCCCGGGACTGGCGGGGGAGGCAGGCGGAAGGGACGCCGCGCCCAAGCCGCGCCTCTGGATGGCGACAGAGACGGCCGGGCGCGCCCGCTGCCTGGGCACCACGCGGGGAGGACTGGCCTGGCCAGCGCGAAGTTTGCGGACTTGGGCTGCGTGGCCCGTGGGCCCCAGGAGCCCCCACTCCTTTCCGCAGAGGCCTGCAACACCGAGGCCCAGAGTTTACTGTAAGTACGGGGTGCTTTGGGCCCTTTCCCCAGATGCGCCCTGTCACCCGTGTTCTGGGTTGTGCGCTGGTGTCCCTGAACCCACAAAGAGCACAGCCTCAAACCCGCGCAGCGTCTTCTCCCTAGGTTGAGCACGGCCAGGCAGGGACACATGTCCCTAAGAGCATCCTCCTTGTCCTCTGTGTGGCACCTCCAGGTCTGTGCCCTGGGCCTTGGTAAGCTGTCTCCCTGCCCATCACCTGACAAGGACCCAGTCTTGTGTCTGCAAACTCCGGGTCCAGGGGCTGATCTCCTCAGGGTGGACTTTGTGAGCAAGATAACAACCAGTATAATTCATTTTATTTGCATAGTTAATTATCATCAGCAAAACCGATTCATTCCTATAAACAAGAGGAGAGTGGATCAAGTATGTCCTTTGAGGTCAGATTCCCCAATCCCACTCCTCCCTCTCATGTCCCCCCAGCAAGACAAGCTCCCAAGACCAGATGCTCAGCAGATGGCCCTGCTAACCAGGGAGACTCTGGGCCCTGCAGTCTGCAGCCGCACCGCCCACCCCAAACACTGCCTTCCTGCGGGTCAAAGCACGTTCCAATATGAGCTCATCCTTCCTGATTCGGAGGATCTTCTGATCCTCCACAAGGAGGGGGAACTCCCAAGACCCCATGAGGTCTTGTTAGAACCGGAGAACCCTTTCCCAGGAGCCACTAGAGGGCCTGAAGCAAAAAGGGTCACCAGCATCGCCCCTTCACCTCGGGTCCTGGCCAAGTGGGCCTGTAAGGAGGCCATGGCGCCTGTCATCATGGCTGCTCAGAACCTGCTATGGGCGCGAGGGACCTGCACACGCACCACATACACACGCACACACCACGCACACACACCACACACAGACAACCATACACATGCACCATGCACAAAACACACACACTGAACACACGCACCATGCACACACACACCACACACACATGCACCACACACACGCACCGTGCACCACGCACAACACACACACACACCCCACACACACGCACCACACACACGCACAAAACACACACACACCAAACACACGCACCACACACGCACACCATACACACACACCGCACACACGCACCA
>NW_025414706.1:1484-1564 GCF_002201575.2 Neomonachus schauinslandi
CACCACACACACACAGCGCACACACACACACAGCACACACACACCATACACGTGCACCAGACAAACATGCACCACACACA
>NW_025414707.1:0-1564 GCF_002201575.2 Neomonachus schauinslandi
CACAATAAGTATAGTCACCATCTGTCACCATACAATTGTCCCTATGCAATTTGCTGTAACTGTAAGTTGTAAACTTGTGACTTGCAAACTTCAGAGTTGTTACCTTTAGCTCCTCAGAATCCTTCCCTATCAAGTTAAACATTAAATTTGGGATTCTTTTCTGAACATCTCTAGCATGTTCAGAAATGTTGCTTCACATTTTCACTACATTTTCTATTTCTAGTTCTTGAAACCTAAAACCTGAACCATGTCACTAGGTTTAGAAGGTTACCCTCTAATCATCCTCCATACTATTTCCAGAACATTCATAGTAAAGATCCATCATTGTCCACTATAGGATGAAGTCCAAAACCCTTGGCTTGGCATTTCAATATCTTTACAGAAAGATATCCATATTAGTGCCCCAGAGAAGCAGCAGGACCTGAGGGGGAAAGGCAATGGGGTGACTTGGAGAGGCTGGACTCTATATCAAGGGGTTCTGGCTCCATAAAAGACTAACATAACAAGCTGTTAGAGTTGGGAGAACCATGCTTTTTGGGGAAGGGGTACTTCAGGGGTGGACCAACGGTAAGAGTAATCCCTTGATTCTTTGGCACCTGATGAAAATCTTCACTTTCACATAACTGAGAGAGTAGGGAGCAATGCATGTACCAAATGGATGAACTTGAACTTCCTGCTAGCCTGATTAGGATAGAGACTCAGGGTAACATTCAATCGATTTAAAGAAAGTAAAGAAACGTGGTATTTCCCGCTTAACTGAATTTGTTTTGTTTTGTTTTTAAAGATTTTATTTATTTGACAGAGACACAACGAGAGGGAACACAAGCAGGGGGAGTGGGAGAGGGAGAAGCAGGCCTCCCACGGAGCAGGGAGCCCGATGTGGGGCTCGATCCCAGGACCCTGGGATCATGACCTGAGCCGAAGGCAGACGCTTAACGACTGAGCCACCCAGGCGCCCCTTAACTGAATTTGTGAACAAAGAGTCATAGCCACTGCGAACCTTCTGTAGGTGTTCACGAGGCTCAGTCCTAGACCCTTTCACCTCCTTATTTTTATTTTCTTTCAATATCATCTTATCCCTTCCCATCTTTATACCAGTAAGTTTCTATTTATATCTTTATCCCAGAATTTCCTCTGAGTTCAAATCTGAAATAGCCAACTACCTATTTGTATCTGCATATGATATGTCAGAGACATCTCAAAATTACCATCTTCCCCTTACCTATAATACCCCCACACTCGTTCCTCCTAACTCTCTATTAGGGGTCAGCAAACTATGAACTGTGGGCTAAATTTGTCCCCCACCTATTTTTTTAAATAAAGTTTTATTGGAACATACATGCCAACTCATTTATGTATTGTGTATGGCTATTTTTGTGCTACAATGGCAGAAACCTTATGAACTCCAAGGTCTAAATTATTTACCATTTGGCCTTTTACAGAAAAAGTTGGCTAATCCCTGCTCTTTGTTTTCTTCAAAGTACTTATTACAATTTGCAATTAGCTATTTGTTTGATTACTTGGTTATTTATCTATCTCCCTTATTAGATACAAGCTCCTTAAG
>NW_025414708.1:0-1563 GCF_002201575.2 Neomonachus schauinslandi
ATATTGACTAATAATGATATAAATAACAGCACTAACAATTATCAAAATATATTTATTGAAGAATTACTGAGTGATGTGCACTGTGCTTAAAGGTTTATTTTCATGATTCGACTTAAATAGGACTAAGGAAAACCCTCTATTACATAACTCAACAGCACCCTATACTTCACTGCAATCATTATAAACATTCACTTCTTTAATTAATTAGTTGTAATACATTGTAAATTTTTATTGAAGTGGTAATTAATTTTATTGGAGTGTACAAATGGAATCAAAAACATGAAAAATTTATAGTAATACAGTAAGACAGATTAACCCAAAAATCCACCCACCAAATGTTATAAAAATGGTCTAATTAAATGAGGAATGAAAGGGGAGCGATCACGACTAACACCAAGGAAATAGAAACAATTATTAGAAATTATTATCAACAACTATATGTGAAGAAACTGAGCAATCTGGATGAAATGGAGGCCTTCCTGGAAACCTATAAGCTGCCAAGACTGAAACAGGAAGAAACTGACAACTTGAATAGGCCAATAACCAGTAACGAGATTGAAGCAGTGATCCAAAACCTCCCTAAAAACAATAGTCCAGGGCCTGATGGATTCCCTGGGGAATTCTACCAAACATTCAAAAAAAATACTACCTATTCTCCTGACACTGTTTCAAAAAATAAGAAACAGAAGGAAAGCTTCCAGACTCATTCCATGAGGCCAGCATTACCTTAATCCCCAAACCAGGCAAAGACCCCATCAAAAAGGAGAATTTCAGACAGATATCCCTGATGAATATGCATTCCAAAATCCTCAACAAAATCCAAGCTAATAGGATCCAACAATACATTAAAAGGATCATCCACCACGACCAAGTGGGATTTATCCCCGGGATGCAAGGGTGGGTCAACATTCACAAGTCAATCAGTGTGACAGACACATTAATAAGAGGTCTATATAAATAAATAGAATATTGCTCACCTGAGATAAGCAGCCCCTAATATTCATAATTGACCAGATATTATAAGAATACCTTGGTATTGCTTGGAGCTGACCTTGTTGTTCCTCTATTAAAGATACACAAGGTCACAGAAAGCCATGGTGACCATAAAAATGGAAAAATGGGGCAAAAAGATGTCTGCATTCTATTGACTGTACACTGTGGATATGTTGGTTTATATGGCAAAGTAAAGTCCAGGTTACAGATGGAATTAAGGTTGCTAATGACTTGACTTTAAAATAGAGAGATTATGCAGGATAGCAATGTGAACCCAAACTAATCACGAGGGTCTTTAAATGTGGGAGCAGGAAACTGAAGGAATCAGAGAAATGACAGTGTGAGGTTTCAGCTCAATGTTGCTGACCTCAAAAGTCAGGGAAGGAAGGCACCAGCCATGGAGCTCAGGAGATATCTAGAAAGTGAAAAGGCAAGGAAACTATTCTATTCTAGAGTTTCCAGAGGAAATGCAGCCTGACAATGACTAGATTTTAGCACAGTGAGACCAATTTCAGACTTCTGACCCCATGAAGTGTAAGGAAATAAACTGGTGTTTTTAAAGCTAATAAG
>NW_025414709.1:0-1563 GCF_002201575.2 Neomonachus schauinslandi
GGAAGGAACGAAGGAACACAGGAACGAAGGAAGGAAGGAAGGAAGGAACGAAGGAAGAAAGAAAGAAAGAAAGAAAGAAAGAAAGAATCACAGACCTGTACCTCTGAAACAATACATTATATGTTAAAAAAAAAAAAAAAGTAGGAAGGGAAAAATGAAGGGGGGGGAATCAGAGGGTGAGACCAACCATGAGAGACTGTAGACTCTGAGAAACAAACTGAGGGTTCTAGAGGGAGGGGGGTGGGGGGATGGGTTAGCCTGGTGATGGGTATTAAAGAGGCCACGTTCTGCATGAGCACTGGGTGAATTGCTCCAATTCACGCAAACAATGAATCATGGAACACTACACCAAAAACCAATGATGTATGGTGATTAACATAACATAATAAAATAAAATTTAAAGAAAGAGAAAGAAAAGAAAAAAGAAAGAAAGAAAAAGAAAGAGAAAGAAAGAAAGAAGAAAGGGAAAAACATAAGAGAGAGGAAGGAAGGAAGGAAGGAGGGATGGAAGGAAGGAAAGAAGGGAGGGAGGGAGGAAGGGTGTTCAACAACGAGTAACTGTACAGTGAAGTTGTGCAAAGGGCTATGAGAACACACAACAGGAGTGATGCCTATGTGTCTTATCCTAGGAGATGTAGGGAGAGGGAATTTCTGTTAGGTTTTGAAGGGTGATTAGTGATCATTCTTCCCCCTTTTGGTAGGGATGCATTTTAAAGGAGCAGAGAATATACCTCGGGGACTAGTAGAAGTCCTGTAACACAAATGAATCAGGTTTTCAGAATTACCTTATCAGGAGCTCCTGAGTTCACATCATTAAACAGATAGATGCCTACCTGGATTCCTCAACTTTCCTTGCATGCCTTTCCTGTCCTGGGGAAATCCAGGAGGCTATACTTCTTTTGCAAGCCTTTTAAAAACTTCTGGGAAGGACTCAGGGCACAAAAGGGCTGCCCAGGCCCTGCTGTCTCTCCCTTCCCATCACTCCTGATGCTACTCCCCTGCTTGGAGCTCCCCCTCTGCATGCAGGCCTGTCCTACTTGCAGACCTCAGTCCTCATGACCAGGGATTTGAATTCCTGATGCATATCTGGAAAAACAGCCCGGGGCTAGCTTGTCATGGCCCCATATTCTCACCAACTCCAACGTAAATGTTCTGGGCTCCCAAAAGCTTTAAAGACTCTGCTGGATTTTCTTGTCATTCCTACTATGAACTTAACCTTGGAAATGGGAGAAGGGAAGGTAATAAAATCAGGAGGAAGTACACTAGACTTTTTTCCCTCCATGTCCAACTTGTTGGAAATGACTGGCTTTTAATTCCCCATTAACTGTCTGTCATCAGTTGCTGATGCATTTAAAGGCAAAACAAGAAAATATTTGTATGCATAGATACTACCTCAAGACGTGAAAACCATCTGTGAATGTAAATCTCTCCACATGTGCTGATTTTGGGTCACATTACATGAGACGCCAGGACTCGGGCATAGAGTTCCCCAACGCCACACCTGCACCTTTTCCGTGGGCCAACGTGCACGTAGTAGCATGCTTCCAGCCTTCCCAGCCAGCT
>NW_025414710.1:0-1562 GCF_002201575.2 Neomonachus schauinslandi
AGGCCACAAAAAAAGCATCAACAAATTCATAAAGATCAAAGTTATACTATGCATCTTTTTTTACCACAATGCCATAAAACTAGAAATCAACCACAAGAAAAATAGACAAACAAAGAAACAAAACCAAACACAAGAAAAATTCCAGAAAGTCCAAAAATACATGGAGGTTAAATAGCATGCTACTAAACAATGAATGGGTCAACCAAGTAATCAAAGAACAACTTAAAAAGTCCTTGGAAACGAAAGAAAATGAAGACAATACTGTCCAAAATACATCAGCAAAAGGTGTTCTAAGAGGACAGTTTATAGCAATACAGGCCTACCTCAATAAGTAAGAAAAATCTTAAATAAACACCTAACCTTACACCTAAAGGAACTAGAAAAAGAATTCAAAGAAACCCCAAACTAGCAGAAGGAAGGAAACAGTAAAGTTTAGAGCAGAAATAAATGAATTATATAGAAAATGAATAAACAATGGAACAGATCAACAAAACCAGGAGTTGGTTCTTTGAAAAGATCAACTAAATTGATAGTTCTAGGGCCACTTGGGTGACTCAATAGGGTAAGTGTCTGACTCTTGATTTTGGCTCAGGTCATGATCTCAGGGTTGTGAGACTGAGACCCGTGTGGGGCTTCTCTCCCAGTGAGCAGTCTGCTTGAGATTCTCTCTCTTCCTCTCCCTTTGCCCCTCCCCCCACTCTCTCACAAACTCTCTCTAATATTTTTAAAAATTGACAAAGTTCTAGCCACCCACTTCAAAAATAAAGTGAAAGGACACAAAAATCAAACATGAAAGAGGAGAAATAACCAAAACCACAGAAATACAATTATAAGAAAATATTATGAAAAGCAACATGCTGACAAATTAGCCCAAACAGAAAAAAATAGATAAATTCCGAGAAACATATAACCTACCAAAACTGAAGCAGGAAGAAATAGAAAATTTGAATAGATTGATTTCAACAAGTTGACTGAATCAGTAATATAAAAAACTCCCAAGAAACAAAATTATAAGACCAGTTGGCTTCATAGGTAAATACTAACAAAAATTAAAAAAAAAAACAAAAACTGGTACATCTAATCCTTTCAAATAATTCCAAAAAATAGAAGAAAAGGAAAACTTCCAAATTTATTTTTTGAGGCCAGCATTACCCCGATACCAAAACCAGATAAATAACCACTAAAAAACAGCTCTACAGGCTAATATCTCTGATAAACATAGATGCAAAAATCCTCAACGAAACACTAGCAAACACAATCCAACAATACATTAAAAATATCATTTTATTCCGAGGATGCCAGTGTGGTTCGGTATTTACCCATCAATTAACATGAGACATAACATCAGTAAGAGAAACTTTAAAAATCACATGATTATTTCAAAAACACAGAAAAAGCATTTGACAAGGTACAATATCCAGTCATGATAAAAACCTTCCACAAAGTAATTTTGAGGTAACATATATAGAGACATCATAAAAGCTATATATGAAACCCCACAACAAACACCATACTCAATGAGGAAAAACTGAGATTTTTCTTCTGTGGTCAGGAACAAGACA
>NW_025414711.1:0-1013 GCF_002201575.2 Neomonachus schauinslandi
ACACTGGAATTAAAATATAAATGATAAAAAAGAAGCTGTATAGGATACAATTCAGCTTATGTGTTCTTTCTTACCTCCCAGTCCCTTTTCATTGGGGTTCCTGGAAGTGGTTGAGACTTTCCATGTTTCCATTTCCTGTGAGACACAACTATCGATCTATGTAGTGCTTGCCAGTCCCCATCTTGCTTTCATATCTTACATGAAGGTCCCATTCATGACATCCAGGAAGGCACATTGTCCAGATGTCTCCACTTCTCAAAGTGATGGAAAATTTCTGTGGTTGCTCATTTTTCTCTACTTAGCTCTTTGGTGTTCCCACCTCCTGTTAAATTAATATTCTGGAGCTCTTTACCTCTGCTTAAAAATACAAAAAGTGGTGTCCACTTTTGTAACTGGACATTTCATAAGAACCTTCTGTTCTTATGGATGAGGAAATCAATCACAGAAAAAAATGTTTTGAAAGTGACAAGCTTCTCAAGCATTACTTCTCATGGTTATGGAAGCAACAACAACGACAACAACAAAGCTATCTCTAACGTCCTTCGCTTAGAATTGATAAAAAGACAATTTCAGCCACATAGCCTTGAAGAAAGCAAATAATTACATGTCCTGGCTCATACATTTGGAGTGGACACTTCACTCCTCTCATATAGATCAGAAGAAATCAGTGAATATTTGTAAAATAATATTCTTTTATGCAAAGTTTTCAAAAGATTCCAAAAACATACCCTCAAGAAGGTGACTGAGAAATCCACTTAGCCACAAGACGATAATTTTCTACAATTATGGTAAGCAAGCAATGAGATATTGGAAAGGGGGGGGGCATTCCAGAGGAATGAACCAAGAGGAATGGTAAAAAAATGAAAAATATGCTCCAAGGAAATAGAAAGGTGCCTTTACTTATGACTGTTTTTCATCTACAATATAAAAGGCACCCACAAATCTGCCCATTGAGATTTGAGAATATCTGAGAACAAATTCCTGTGTTTCTCCTGCTCTTCTTTATAGGACTG
>NW_025414711.1:1113-1562 GCF_002201575.2 Neomonachus schauinslandi
TACAATTATGGTAAGCAAGCAATGAGATATTGGAAAGGGGGGGGGGCATTCCAGAGGAATGAACCAAGAGGAATGGTAAAAAAATGAAAAATATGCTCCAAGGAAATAGAAAGGTGCCTTTACTTATGACTGTTTTTCATCTACAATATAAAAGGCACCCACAAATCTGCCCATTGAGATTTGAGAATATCTGAGAACAAATTCCTGTGTTTCTCCTGCTCTTCTTTATAGGACTGTTAATCGATGTTATCAATACCTTGAAACACCAAATGTTTTGCGTATTTTGATGAGTTGCATTTCACAGGTCATCTAATAAGAAAAATCATTTCTAGACCTGCTTGGTACATCCTCATCACATGGCTAAATGCAACTTTTGTTTGTCTCCTTTTGGGGGTGTTGAACTTATTTTGTTGGAGAAAATTAAGTGAACCAAACAAGGAGAACTTGTT
>NW_025414712.1:0-1562 GCF_002201575.2 Neomonachus schauinslandi
CCATCTTCCTAACTCTTTCAAAGAACCAGCTCTTAGTTTCATTGATCTGTTCTACTTTTTTTTTTTAAATTTCTATATCATTGATTTCCACTCTAAACTTTATTATTTCTCTTCACCTGCTGGATTTAGGCTTTATTTGCTGTTCTTTCTTTAGCTCCTTTAGGTTTAAGGTCAGGTCGTGTGTTGGAGAATATAACTTGTTTCTTGAGGAAGGCCTGTATTGCCGTATACTTCCCTTTAGGACCGCCGTTGCTGCATCCCAAAGGCTCTGAGTTGTCCCGCTTCCATTTTCATTTGCTTCCGTGTATTTTTTGATTCTTCTTTAATCTCCTGGTTCTCCATTCATTCTTCAGTAGGTTGCTCTTTAACCTCCACGTATTTGTGGTCCTTCCACATTTTTCTTGTGGTTAACTTCAAGATTCATAGCGCTGTGTTCTAAAGATATTCATGGTATGATGTCAATCTTTTGGTACTGGTGAGACCTAATTTCTCACCCAGTATGTGATCTATTCTGGAGAATGTTCCATGTACACTCCAAAAGTATGTGTTTCCTGCTCTTTTAGGGGGCAGTGCTCTGAATATCTCTGTGCAGTCCCACTGGTCCCTTGTGTCATTCAAAGCCCTTGTTTCCTTGTTGATCTTCTGCTTAGATGATCCGTCCATTGCTGTGAGTGGGGCGTTAAAGTCCTCTACTAGTATTGTATTATTATCAATGAGTTTTTTAAATTTTGTTATTCATTGGTGTATATATTTGGCTGCTCCCAACTTAGGGACGTAAATATTTATAACTGTTAGATCTTTTGGTTGGATAGACCCTTTTATTATGATAGAGTGTACTTCTTCATCTCTTATAATAGGCTTTGGTTTAAAATCTAGTTTGTCTGGTATATAAGGATGGCCCCATCAGCTTTCTGCTCATGTCCATGAGTGTGATAAAGGATTCCCCATGCCCTCATTTTCAATCTGGATGTGTCTTTGGCTCCACAATGAGTTGCCTGTAAGCAGCATATTGATAGGTCTTGTTTTTTTTGTTTTTGTTTTTGTTTTTGTTTTTTAATCCATGCTGATAGCCTGTGTCTTTTGATTGGAGCACTGAGTCCATTTACATCAGAGTAAATTATTGAAAGGAATGAATTCAGTGCCATTGATTTACCTGCAAAGGTGCTGTTTCTCTAGATGGTCTCTGTTCCTTTCTGGATTTTTGTTACCTTTGGGCTCTGTCTCCACTCAAAAGACCCCCCAAAATATATCTTTTGGGGTTGGTTTAGTGTTCATAATCCTTAATTTTTTGTTTGTCCCGGAAATATTTTATCTCTCCTTCTACTCTGAATGATAGGCTCCCTGGATGAAGTGTTCTTGACTGCATACGATTCCCATTTAGCACATTGAATATATCGTGCAGTGCTTTCTGGGCTGCCAGGTCTCTGGGGACACGTGTGCTGCTGGACTTATGTATCTATCCTTGTAGCTTAAGGCCCTCTTGTCCTGAGCCGTGTTCAGGATTTTCTCTTTATCTTGAAATTTGGAAGCTTGACGATTATATGACAAGATGGTGACATATT
>NW_025414713.1:0-1560 GCF_002201575.2 Neomonachus schauinslandi
AGGTGAAACCTGGTGCTGGGGTACCAGGGTATGAGACATATTTCTATTTCTTACCATTTTATATTGTTTGACGTTTTTTTTCTTAAATCATGCATGTTTTAATTATTTAAAAAAATTCATGATAACTATGTAAATAAATAGATACCTAGAATGCATTGGGACATTTGGTCATATCTGTGGACATTTCTTGGTAGTCACAAGCAGGGCAGGGCTTGCCACTGGTATTCAATGGATAGAGACCAGGCTGTTAAATACCCTACCATGCAGAGGACAGCCCCCTGTGACAAAGAATATCCAACTCAAAAGGGCAGTGGTGCTGCTCTTGAGAAATCCTGCTCTAAATGATGGACTTTTCCATAGAGAATGTAAACACTCAATGTATGAATTACATAAACAACTACTGGAGTGGTCCCTTGGCTCCTCATCACTCCAGACAGAGTATATCATCCAAAGAGACAGGACGTGAAGTTGATCTGTAGACTGAATGCCCCCCACTCACAAGCACTTCCTGCCTGGAAAGGAGCGGCTTTCATCAGCGGCTCTTGGCAGGGGAAGCAGTCACGGCAAGACCTGGGCCCTTCCTGTTGCCTCAAGGCGTCTTAGAGAGATGACCATAAGGCCCTCTCTTCGTGGGCCTATGTGGGCGGCAGAGGGCAATTAGGAGCTGCATTGCTCCAGTCATGCACGTTTCAACAAGTCTGGTTAAAAGCCATTCACACAAACGTCTCAAATATAGAACTAGCACCTATATTCAAACCGTTCCATTATAATCCAGTGGCATCATCCAGTGGTCTGCAACCACAGGCTTCAATTAATTTAGGGGACCGTATGGTGACCCAAGGAGGAAAGTTGCTTACAAAGAAATATTTGCTTAGAAGGCCTGTGTCCTCCCTCAAAGAGTCCTCATCAAGGCAACCCACGAAACTTCAAATAATGAAGCACTTACGGAGGTTCCACTGATGGCAACATAGCGGAAGAATGATTCTTGCCTCCTTGGACCATACAGTCTATTTAGATTAATTTCAACTTGTCCCGATATTATGCTTTCCTTTCTTTTTTTTTAATCAGTAGATTTCTTATCCTTGCTTAAACTAGTGTATTATGACAAAATCATTAAACATTTGAACTAGAAGGGATCTTCAAAGTCACCTAACAAAATCCTCACATTTTACAGATAAGAAAAATAGGTACTCATATAGAGATTTCTCTGTAATCAATATTGTTCTAAGTGATTTACTTCTGTTAATTCCTTTAATCCTCAAAACCACCTGATGATGTAGAGCTATCATCACCCCCATTTTACCAATGAGGAGACTGAGACACGGAGAAGTTAAGTATGCCATATTTCTGGCAGACAGAATTCTGAGATGACTTTCCATTAATCCTGCCCTTGTATAAACCTCTCCCACTGAATGCAGGCAGACACTGACTTGCTTCTAGTCTAGTCTAGTATGTGACAATGGTGAAAGGAGAGTCACTCCCATGGTTATGTTATGTTATGTTATAACATAACATATAATACATAAATCCGTGTGTCTTATAGTAACTAGATGCCCATAT
>NW_025414714.1:0-1560 GCF_002201575.2 Neomonachus schauinslandi
AGGTGAAACCTGGTGCTGGGGTACCAGGGTATGAGACATATTTCTATTTCTTACCATTTTATATTGTTTGACGTTTTTTTTCTTAAATCATGCATGTTTTAATTATTTAAAAAAATTCATGATAACTATGTAAATAAATAGATACCTAGAATGCATTGGGACATTTGGTCATATCTGTGGACATTTCTTGGTAGTCACAAGCAGGGCAGGGCTTGCCACTGGTATTCAATGGATAGAGACCAGGCTGTTAAATACCCTACCATGCAGAGGACAGCCCCCTGTGACAAAGAATATCCAACTCAAAAGGGCAGTGGTGCTGCTCTTGAGAAATCCTGCTCTAAATGATGGACTTTTCCATAGAGAATGTAAACACTCAATGTATGAATTACATAAACAACTACTGGAGTGGTCCCTTGGCTCCTCATCACTCCAGACAGAGTATATCATCCAAAGAGACAGGACGTGAAGTTGATCTGTAGACTGAATGCCCCCCACTCACAAGCACTTCCTGCCTGGAAAGGAGCGGCTTTCATCAGCGGCTCTTGGCAGGGGAAGCAGTCACGGCAAGACCTGGGCCCTTCCTGTTGCCTCAAGGCGTCTTAGAGAGATGACCATAAGGCCCTCTCTTCGTGGGCCTATGTGGGCGGCAGAGGGCAATTAGGAGCTGCATTGCTCCAGTCATGCACGTTTCAACAAGTCTGGTTAAAAGCCATTCACACAAACGTCTCAAATATAGAACTAGCACCTATATTCAAACCGTTCCATTATAATCCAGTGGCATCATCCAGTGGTCTGCAACCACAGGCTTCAATTAATTTAGGGGACCGTATGGTGACCCAAGGAGGAAAGTTGCTTACAAAGAAATATTTGCTTAGAAGGCCTGTGTCCTCCCTCAAAGAGTCCTCATCAAGGCAACCCACGAAACTTCAAATAATGAAGCACTTACGGAGGTTCCACTGATGGCAACATAGCGGAAGAATGATTCTTGCCTCCTTGGACCATACAGTCTATTTAGATTAATTTCAACTTGTCCCGATATTATGCTTTCCTTTCTTTTTTTTTAATCAGTAGATTTCTTATCCTTGCTTAAACTAGTGTATTATGACAAAATCATTAAACATTTGAACTAGAAGGGATCTTCAAAGTCACCTAACAAAATCCTCACATTTTACAGATAAGAAAAATAGGTACTCATATAGAGATTTCTCTGTAATCAATATTGTTCTAAGTGATTTACTTCTGTTAATTCCTTTAATCCTCAAAACCACCTGATGATGTAGAGCTATCATCACCCCCATTTTACCAATGAGGAGACTGAGACACGGAGAAGTTAAGTATGCCATATTTCTGGCAGACAGAATTCTGAGATGACTTTCCATTAATCCTGCCCTTGTATAAACCTCTCCCACTGAATGCAGGCAGACACTGACTTGCTTCTAGTCTAGTCTAGTATGTGACAATGGTGAAAGGAGAGTCACTCCCATGGTTATGTTATGTTATGTTATAACATAACATATAATACATAAATCCGTGTGTCTTATAGTAACTAGATGCCCATAT
>NW_025414715.1:0-1558 GCF_002201575.2 Neomonachus schauinslandi
GCCATCTGGCCCTGGGCTTTTGTTTGTTGGGAGATTTTTGATGACTGCTTCAATTTCCTTAGTGGTTAGAGGTCTGTTCAGGTTTTCTATTTCTTCCTGGTTCAGTTTTGGTAGTTGATACATCTCTAGGAATGCATCCATTTCTTCCAGGTTATCTAATTTGCTGGCATAGAGTTGTTTATAATATGTTCTTATAATTGTTTGTATTTCTTTGGTGTTGGTTGTGATCTCTCCTCTTTCATTCATGATTTTATTTATTTGGGTCCTTTCTCTTTTCTTTTTGTTAAGTCTGGCCAGGGGTTTATCAATCTTGTTAATTCTTTCAAAGAACCAGCTCCTAGTTTTGTTGATCTGTTCTACTGTTCTTTTGGTTTCTATTTCATTGATTTCTGCTCTGATCTTTATTATTTCTCTTCTCCTGCTGGGTTTAGGCTTTATTTGCTGTTCTTCCTCCAGCTCTCTTAGGTGTAGGTTTAGGTTGTGTACTTGAGACCTTTCTTGTTTCTTGAGAAAGGCTTGTATTGCTATATACCTTCCTCTTGAGACTGCCTCTGCTGTATCCCAAAGATTTTGGACAGTTGTGTTTTCATTTTCATTTGTTTCCATGAATTTTTTTAGTTCTTCTTTAATTTCCAGGTTGACCTATTCATTCTTTAGTAGGATGCTCTTGAGCCTCCATGTATTTGAGTTCTTTCTGACTTTCCTCTTGTGATTGAGTTCTAGCTTCAAAGCATTGTGGTCTGAAAATAGGCAGGGAATGATCCCAATCTTTTGGTACCGGTTGAGACCTGATTTATGACCTAGGATGTGATCTATTCTGGAGAATGTTCCATGGGGACTAGAGAAGAATGTGTATTCCATTGCTTTGGGATGGAATGTTCTGAATATGTCTGTGAAGTCCATTTGGTCCAGTGTGTCATTTAAAGTCTTTATTTCCTTGTTGATCTTTTGCTTAGACGATCTGTCCATTTCAGTGAGGGGGGTGTTAAAGTCCCCCACTATTAATTTATTGTTGTCGATGTGTTTCTTTGCTTTTGTTATTAACTGCCTTATATAATTGGCTGTTCCCATGTTAGGGGCATAGATATTTACAATTGTTAGATCTTCTTGTTGGATAGACACTTTAAGTAGGATATAGTGTCCTTCCTCATCTCTTATTATAGTCTTTGGTTTAAAATCTAATTTGTCTGATCTAAGATTGCCACCCCAGCTTTCTTTTGGTGTCCATTAGCATGGTAAATGGTTTTCCACCCCCTCACTTTCAATCTGGGGGTGTCTTTGGGTCTAAAATGAGTCTCTTGCAGACAGCATATAGATGGATCTTGTTTTTTTATCCAATCTGATAGCCTGTGTCTTTTGTTTGGGGGCATTTAGCCCATTTACATTCAGGGTAACTATTGAAAGATAGGAATTTAGTGCCATTGTATTGCCTGTAAGGTGACTGTTACTCTATATTGTCTACATTCCTTTCTGATCTATGTTTCTTTTAGGCTCTCTATTTGCTTAGAGGGCCCCTTTCAATATTTCTTGTAGGGCTGGTTTCGTGTTTGCAAATTCC
>NW_025414716.1:0-1558 GCF_002201575.2 Neomonachus schauinslandi
CATTATAGTTTGATTTGAGTCTCCCTGATGATGATGATATTGAGCATCTTTTCATGTGTCTGTGGGTCAATGGGACGTCTTCTTTGGAAAAATGTTTGTTATGTTTTTGGTCCATTTTTAATTGGATGATTTGTTTATTGGGAGTTGAGCTGTGTAAATTCTTTATATATTTTGGAAATTAACCGTGTATTGGATAGCTGTTCGCAAATACCTTCTGTGATTCTGGAGGTTGTCTTTAATTTTGGTTGATTGTTTCCTTTGCTGTACAGAAGCTTTGCATTTTGAGGTAGTCCCAGTAGTTTATATTTTATTGCCCGTGTTCAGGAGATCTATCTGGAAAAATGCTGCTAGGGGCGCCTGGGTGGCTCAGTCGTTAAGCGTCTGCCTTTGGCTCAAGTCATGATCCCAGGGCCTTGGGATTCAGCCTCACATCGGGCTCCTGGCTCAGCGGGAACCCTGCTTCTCCCTTTCCCACTCCCCCTGCTTGTGTTCCTGTTCTTCTTATCTCTTTCTCTCTCTCTGTCAAATCAATAAAAAAATCTTGAAAAAGTAAACTTTTAGAAAAATGTTGCCACAGCTGATGTCAGAGACATTACTGCCTGTGCTTTCTTCTAGCATTTTTTAGTTTTCAGGTCTCATATTTAGGTCTTTAATTCATTTTGAATTTATTCTTGTGTATGGCATAAGAAAGTGATCCAGTTCATTCTTTCCCATGTAGCTGACCAGTTTTTCCCAGCACCATGGTTGAAGAAATGTTCTTTTGCCCACTGGACATTCTTTCCTGATTTTTTGAAGATTGATTGACTCTAAAATTGTGTTTGTTTATTTTTTCTATTATGTTCTATTGATCTATGTGTCTGTTTTTGTGCCAGTAACATACTGTCTTTATTAAAAAGCAATGTAATATAATTTAAATCTGGAATTGTAATATTTCTCTTTCAAAACTATTCTGGCTATCAGGGTCTTTTCTGGTTCCATTTAATTTTAGGACTTTTTTGTTCTAGTTCTGTGAAAAATACTATTGGAATTTTGATAAGATTGCATTACATGTATAGACTGCTTTGGGTAATACATTTTAACAGTGTTTGTTCTCCAATCCATGAGCATGGAAAGCCATTTCATTTCTTTGTTTTGTCTTCAATTTCTTTCAGTGTTTTATAGTTTTCACAGTAAAATTCTTTCACCTCTTTAGTTGGGTTTATTCCTAGGCATTTTATTGTTTTTAGTGCAACTGTAAATGGGATTGTTTTCTTAAATTATCTTTCTGTTGCTTTTTTATTAGTATGTAGAAATGCAATGGATTTCTCCACATTGATTTTGTATCTTGTGACTTTACTGAAGTAATTGATCAGTTCTAGTATTTTCTTGGTGTTTTTTTTTCATGTTTTCTATATACAGTACCATGTTACCTGCAAATAGCAAAAGTTTTACTACTTCCTTACCAATTCAGATGCCTTTTATTTATTTTTGTTGTCTATTTGCTGTAGCTAAGACTTCTAGTTCTATGCTGAATAAAAGTGGTGAGGGTGGACATTGCTGTCTTGTTCCTGACCACAGA
>NW_025414717.1:0-1558 GCF_002201575.2 Neomonachus schauinslandi
ATTGTTGCTGCCATCCATGGGCCAATATAAAGCACTGTGGTTCACTTTGTGCTCTATTCTTGTATTTGAAACTATCAGCTAATGCCCATGCTTAAAACTACCTTTAAATATATTTTTCAGATGATAAGTTACTTTAATTATGATTTTGAAGGCCCTATGTCGATTTATGATTGAAGAAGAAATGACTTTAAGCTAACAACATTTTAAATAAAAATTGTGATAACGTCAGACATTTCATTCATTCTATCTTATGTTTCCAAATGAAAAGTCATGTTAAATGTCTTTACAACAAACACTTCCCCAGCAGGAAATTATAGTTCAGAAAGTTATGTGACTTATTTAATAATGCACATTTTGAAAATTAGAGAACTGATGGCACTATTGTTCTCCCTGATCCTTCACTCAATACAATGGTTTTCTCTAACTTTATGAGTATAGAAGTACAGATTTAAGGACTAGACTTCTTGTGCTTGAATACCCATTCTACCGATTAGTAGTTGGGTAAATTTAGATAATTTAAATTTATATCTGTTTTAATCTCAGCCTTATTATGTGCAAAATGGAATGGAATATAGAATCCTTCTCTTTAAGGATTAAAATTTTGAGATAGTTTCTTCTAACAGATTAAAATATACCCTAAAACTCTAGTATATGGTGTTTTCTATCCCCCTGCCTGATCACATCCTCTCCCTTTTTTTTTCGTTTTTCTTTTTTTAAATCCTCTTCTTTCTTTTTTCAAACAACTTCTTATCAATTCCTTTTATAAATTTTTTTATAATTTCCATCTTTACAGTCATATCCCATCCCTTCATCATATCAACCCTTTTTTTGTACATATATAAATTTTTCTTTCTTAAAATTTTGGGAGGCACTTTCTCCTAAAAGACCAAAATACACCCCAAATCTAGTGTGTGGCACTGATCTATATACCAGCCTGATCATATTTGATCACATTCTGTTTTTTTGTTGTTGTTGTTGTTTTGTTTTGTTTGTTTTTGTTTTTATCTTTATCTTTATCTTTTTCTTTTTTTCTTTTTCTTTTTTCTCTCTTTCCCTTTCTTTTCCCACTGCTTCGGGTCTTTTCTGATTTGTTTAGAGTATATTTTCTGGGGACGTTGTTACCCTGTTAACATTTTGTTCTCTCATTAATCTATTCTCCTCTGCACAAAATGACAAGACGGAAAAAATCAACTCAACAAAAAGAACAAGAGGTAGTACCGACTGCCAGGGACCTACTCAATACGGACATTAGTACGATGTCAGATCTAGAGTTCAGAATCATCACTTTAAAGATACTAGCTGGGCTTGAAAAAAATATGGAAGTTATTAGAGAAACCCTTTCTGAAGAAGTAAAAGAACTAAAATCCAAAGAAGTAGAAATCAAAAAGGCTATTAATGAGGTGCCATCAAAAATGGAGGCACTAACTGCTAGAATAAATGAAGCAGAAGAGAAAATCAGTAATATAGAAGATGAAATGATGGAAAATAAAGAAGCTGAGAAAAAGAGAGAGAAACAACTACTGGATCACGAGGGCAGAATTCGAGAGATAAGCGATAC
>NW_025414718.1:0-1557 GCF_002201575.2 Neomonachus schauinslandi
AAAAACAGAACTACTCTATGATCCAGCAATTGCACCACTAGGTATTTACTCAAAGGATACAAAAATACTAATTTAAAGGGATACATGTACCCCTTTGTTTACGACATCATTATTTATAATTGCCAAGATATGGAAGCAGCCCAAATGTCCATAGATGGATGAACGGATACAGAAGTGGTGTATAGATACAATAGAATATTATTCAGCTATGGGCGCCTGGGTGGCTCAGTCGTTAAGCGTCTGCCTTCGGCTCAGGTCATGATCCCGGAGTCCCGGGATCGAGTCCCACATCGGGCTCCCTGCTCCGCAGGAAGCCTGTTTCTCCCTCTCCCACTCCCCCTGCTTGTGTTCCTGCTCTCGCTATCTCTCTCTCTGTCAAATAAATAAAATATTTTAAAAAAAAAAAAAAGAATATTATTCAGCTATAAATATGAATGTCAACAGATACAAAGTGATTGAAAGTCGCATATGCATCCCAATGTTTATAGTAGCAATGTCCACCATAGCCAAAATAAGCAAAGAGTCCAGATGTCCATCAACACATGAATGGATAAATAAGAAATGGTATATACCATATATTGTTGTTATATATATATATATATTACCCATCTATTAAAAGAATGAAGTTTTTCCATTTGCAACAACTGTATAGAACTAGAGAGTATTAGGATAAGTGAAATAAACCAGTCAGAGAATGAAAATACCATATGATTTCACTCATATGTGGAATTCAAGAAACAAGACAGATGAACATAGGGAAAGGGAGGGGAAAAATAAAATAAGATGAAATCAGAGAGGGAGAGAAACCATTACAGACTTAACAATAGGAAACAAAGTGAGGGTTGCTGGAGGGAAGGTGGGTCGGGGGATGGGGTAACTGGGTGCTGGGCATTAAGGAGGGCACTTGATGGAATGAGCACTGGGGGTTATATGCAACTGACGAATCACTAAACTCTACCTCTGAAACTAATAATACACTATCTGTTAATTAATTGATTTTAAATAAGATTTTAAAAAGAATAAAATCTTGCTATTTGCAGCAAATGGATGGAGCTAAAGAGTATAACACTAAACAAATTAAGTCAGTCAGAGAAAGACAAGTATCATACGATTGCACCCATATGTGGAATTTAATAAACAAAAAAATGCACAAAGGGGAAAAACAGAAAGAAACAGACTTAATTATAGAAAACGAACTGATGGTAACACGAGGACAGGTGGGTGGGTGGATGGTGAAATATGCAAAAGGAATTAAGAGTACATTTACCTTGATGAGCACTGAGTAATATACAGAATTGTTTTTGTTTTGTTTTGTTTAGAACCGTTTCATCACTATATTGTACATCAGAAACTAATATAATTTGGTGTTAACTACACTGGAATTAAAATATAAATGATAAAAAAGAAGCTATATAGGATATAATTCAGCTTATGTGCTCTTTCTTACCTCCCAGTCTCTTTTCATTGGGGTTCCTGGAAGTGGTTGAGACTTTCCATGTTTCCAGTTCCTGTGAGACACAACTATGGATCTATGTAGTGCTTGCCAGTCCCCATCTT
>NW_025414719.1:0-1555 GCF_002201575.2 Neomonachus schauinslandi
TTTCTCCAAAGTAATTATATAGAGGTACAAAACCACCAGCGGTATATAAATGTTCTTTAACCTCAAATAGTTTAGTTAGGTATAAAGAAATAAGTGTTGGGAAAAAAAGGAAACGAATTTAGAGAACAAATAAAACACAGTGTTTGAAACTTTTAAAGATAAGCCTAAAAGTTTAGTGATGAGAAGGCTCACTCAACTGAAAGAGAAATAACTGATAAAATAACATTTAGGCCAATTCTAAACCAAGTGGGTAAATGGATTCAGTGACAAGCCTTTCAATGAACACTTGGATTTCAAAACTGAACACATTAAGTTAGCAACTAGAAAAATTCCATGACAACTATTTGACATTTCATTTAAAGACAAGCAAAAATGGCCCCATATACTGGAAAGAAAAGAAAAAGCAGCAACCAATAAGTTGTGCCAACAAATAGAATTAAATGGATTACTGAAAGCAGATCATATTATTGTGACAGATTAAAGCACAATGGATAAACTGAACTTTAACTTATATTCATTAATATAAGGAAGTGGTTTATTCAGTTTATTCAAATCTTCCTTTGGTAGTAAATTAATCCACCCTGACTCCATACACCCTTTGGCTTTTATTCAAATAAGTATGTTTATATTTGGTGCATTTGAATGACTATTCTACAAAGATTTCATTCAGGAGATTCTATATCTTGTCGCTTGACTCACCCATTTTTCCCTCTGTGCTGTATTGAAACCAGTGCTCCCTATGAGGTTTTTGTAAAACACTGAGTGCTAAGCGGAGCAATTCTCTCTCCCTGATATGTTCTCTGCAGCAAGGCAAGACAAATAATACTTGTGTTTTAAAAGCCATCTTTTTAATATTCTGTTTTAGGTTGCAAGAGAGTAAGAGAAAAAAATCAAGAATGATTAAAAAGGTTTGCACTGTATGTTTGAAAAATTTTAAAGTGAAAGTTTTATAGATGGGGGAGGAACAAGAGAAAATTTGTAATAATTAATCTCCATGAAAATCATCAAAAGGTGATCATTCTTATTAAGCAAAGCACTGATTTTATCTGCTACTTTAACGTAGTTACCAGAGAAATTATATTTGTTTTCTTTTTTAAAAAGTTCCTCTCTCCAAAATTATTTGAGTCCTATTAAACAAGGTAAATCCTTCAGTGGCATCAGGAAAAATAGAACTTCTAAGGCTGGATGGCAGAGAAGATTTAGTTTAAAACATGTGAACATGCTCCACAACTGCCACCATGGACTCTGGGAACAGATCATACTGTGCCTCTTTGGATTTTCTCATGCTGCATTATCTATACATGCCAAAAGAAAAAAAATAGTAATAAATAATGCCTATGAAGAGAAAACAAGTATTTTTAAAAAGTGAAGGACACTGTATCTTTCTCTTATTTAAACATACACACTAAAATGATGAAGTGCCACTGGTTTACCTCTATAGAATATTAGATCAATCAAACCTAAAGAAAAACATGTGCCCCAATGTTATTTGAGGTTAAAGAACATTCATATACCGCTGGTGGTTTTGTACCTCTATATAATTACTTTGGAGAAA
>NW_025414720.1:0-1405 GCF_002201575.2 Neomonachus schauinslandi
GGGGGAGCTGCAGAGGGAGAGGGAGAAGCAGGCTCCCCGCTGAAAAGGGAGCTAGATGTGGGTGACTTATTTCCCAAAATTAAATGACTTTGGAGTCCCAAAACTAATTAAAAATTACCTTCTGTTTTAGCATATTAATCTGACTACCATTTTAATTTGATTGGTTTTTGAATTTCCAGGGAAAGTAAGCTCTCCATTTTCATATTCACTTAACTTTCTCCTTGTCACGTTTAAGAGTTTCTTAAATCTGCGGAAGGTATAGAATGAGTAAGTCAGGTTCTTTAAGAGTAAATATTTAATAATTGTTTAAATAGATAATATGTTCTATCATAGAAACAAATCTATAAATTATGATCTCTCATTTGTCCCAATCTCACATTGTTTAAGAACATACTAACTAAATTATAATCTCAGGTAAAAAATATGAAGAAAATTTTTATGACACAACTGGCAGAATTAATACTGTAACTATATTAAGAGTTCTTATATGTAAGTTATTAATATTTATTTTCAGTATCTTAATATAATAATCTATTATTAAATAGTGACTATAAACCAGAGACCAGTATCCAAGGTGAAGAAGAAAAGCATACTTATCCATGAATGTTTTAAAAAGACACAAAAATACATTTTGGTACCCACTAACCACAGTCTACAAGAAGAAAAGAAAATACGTACAAAAAACATCAAAGGAGATCACTCACAAAAAAATAAGAAAGAAAAATCTTTAAAGTCTGAGTTGAGAGGAAAAATGAAGAGACAAAGCTTTAGAAGAAAGGAAATCAGCAAAGAGATAATGTGTGATGGTCTATGAGACTGTTTTAGGAAAGAAGTCACATATCTTGGCTAGGACACTGTTAACAAAGTGAAAGGGTTGCAAAACAATGCAGAGAAAGACAGTTAAATGAGAGAATATCAGAGAACAAATGTAAGTACTCAGCAAAAAAACAGAAAGGGAGCCCTGTGGGAGCTACAGACATTGGAAAAAACTTTTTTTTTTTTTTTAATCTGAGTGGTAAAAGCATGATTGCTAATTTTATTCTTCTTTAAGTCAGACATATATTTTCCTCTATATATTTTATAATTTAAAAATGCAGAAAGAAAATATAAGCAAGTTGAATCAAAAACGATGGTGGAGGAGTAGGAGAGCTTAGTTTTGTCTGGTCCAGAGCTCATTAGATAGCTATAAAATGAGTTTGAACACCTGTGAACTCAACCGGAGATCTAAGAAAAGAATTGCCGCAATTCTACAAATAGAAAAGCGACCACGTTTGGGGAGGGTATGTGTTGTGGTGACTGTTGTGTATTATGTAAGACTGATGAATCACAGATATGTACCCCTGAAACAAATAATACAATGTATGTTAGTAAAAAAAAAAAAAGAAAAGCAATCACTTTCTGCAAG
>NW_025414721.1:0-1555 GCF_002201575.2 Neomonachus schauinslandi
TTTCTCCAAAGTAATTATATAGAGGTACAAAACCACCAGCGGTATATGAATGTTCTTTAACCTCAAATAACATTGGGGCACATGTTTTTCTTTAGGTTTGATTGATCTAATATTCTATAGAGGTAAACCAGTGGCACTTCATCATTTTAGTGTGTATGTTTAAATAAGAGAAAGATACAGTGTCCTTCACTTTTTAAAAATACTTGTTTTCTCTTCATAGGCATTATTTATTACTATTTTTTTTCTTTTGGCATGTATAGATAATGCAGCATGAGAAAATCCAAAGAGGCACAGTATGATCTGTTCCCAGAGTCCATGGTGGCAGTTGTGGAGCATGTTCACATGTTTTAAACTAAATCTTCTCTGCCATCCAGCCTTAGAAGTTCTATTTTTCCTGATGCCACTGAAGGATTTACCTTGTTTAATAGGACTCAAATAATTTTGGAGAGAGGAACTTTTTAAAAAAGAAAACAAATATAATTTCTCTGGTAACTACGTTAAAGTAGCAGATAAAATCAGTGCTTTGCTTAATAAGAATGATCACCTTTTGATGATTTTCATGGAGATTAATTATTACAAATTTTCTCTTGTTCCTCCCCCATCTATAAAACTTTCACTTTAAAATTTTTCAAACATACAGTGCAAACCTTTTTAATCATTCTTGATTTTTTTCTCTTACTCTCTTGCAACCTAAAACAGAATATTAAAAAGATGGCTTTTAAAACACAAGTATTATTTGTCTTGCCTTGCTGCAGAGAACATATCAGGGAGAGAGAATTGCTCCGCTTAGCACTCAGTGTTTTACAAAAACCTCATAGGGAGCACTGGTTTCAATACAGCACAGAGGGAAAAATGGGTGAGTCAAGCGACAAGATATAGAATCTCCTGAATGAAATCTTTGTAGAATAGTCATTCAAATGCACCAAATATAAACATACTTATTTGAATAAAAGCCAAAGGGTGTATGGAGTCAGGGTGGATTAATTTACTACCAAAGGAAGATTTGAATAAACTGAATAAACCACTTCCTTATATTAATGAATATAAGTTAAAGTTCAGTTTATCCATTGTGCTTTAATCTGTCACAATAATATGATCTGCTTTCAGTAATCCATTTAATTCTATTTGTTGGCACAACTTATTGGTTGCTGCTTTTTCTTTTCTTTCCAGTATATGGGGCCATTTTTGCTTGTCTTTAAATGAAATGTCAAATAGTTGTCATGGAATTTTTCTAGTTGCTAACTTAATGTGTTCAGTTTTGAAATCCAAGTGTTCATTGAAAGGCTTGTCACTGAATCCATTTACCCACTTGGTTTAGAATTGGCCTAAATGTTATTTTATCAGTTATTTCTCTTTCAGTTGAGTGAGCCTTCTCATCACTAAACTTTTAGGCTTATCTTTAAAAGTTTCAAACACTGTGTTTTATTTGTTCTCTAAATTCGTTTCCTTTTTTTCCCAACACTTATTTCTTTATACCTAACTAAACTATTTGAGGTTAAAGAACATTTATATACCGCTGGTGGTTTTGTACCTCTATATAATTACTTTGGAGAAA
>NW_025414722.1:0-1554 GCF_002201575.2 Neomonachus schauinslandi
GAAATCATCTTTGTTCCCAATGAAAGCCCTAGGGCTGAAGGTTTCATCTTTGTGTTTCAATAAGGGACATAAATCTAATGGCTTGGGAGAAGTCTTATAATCTTTCTGCAACTGTTGAGTTGCAAGTTTTAGGATAATTAATTTCCAAAAAAAAATTGTCTATTTTTTAAATTTTATTTTAATATGTTAGTCACCATAAAATACATCATTAGTTTTTGTTGTGGTGATCCACAATTCACTGTTTTCGTGTAACACCCTGTGCTCCATGCAGTACATGGCCTCTTTGATACCCATCACCGGGCTAACCCATCCCCCCACCCCCTTCCCCTCTAAAACCCTCGGTTTGTTTCTCAGAGTCCATAGTCTCTAATGGTTCATCTCTCCCTCTGATTTCACCCCCTTCATTTTTCCCTTCCTTCTCCTAATGTCCTCCATGCTATTGCTTATGTTCCACAAATAAGTGAAACCATATGATAATTGACTTTCTCTGCTTGACTTATTTCACTTAGCATAATCTCCTCCAGTCCCATCCATGTTGATGTAAAAGTTGGGTATTCATCCTTTCTGATGGCTGACTAATATTCCATTGTGCATATGGACCACATCTTCTTTATCCATTCATCTGTTGAAGGGCATCTCGGCTCTTTCCACAGTTTGGCTATTGCGGACATTGCTGCTATGAACATTGGGGTGCATATGGCCCTTCTTTTCACTGCATCTGTGTCTTTGGGGTAAATACCCAGGAGTGCAATTGCTGGGTCATAGGGTAGCTCTAGTTTTAAATTTTTGAAGCACCTCCACACTGTTTTCCAAAGTGGCTGTACCAACTTGCATTCCCACCAACAGTGTGAGAGGGTTCCCCTTTCTTCAGAGTATAGGGAAAGAGGGAGCATTCCTCAAGTTCTAAAATCCATCTATGAAAAACCCACAGTGAATATCATCCTCAATGGGGAAAAGCTGAGAGCCTTTCCCTTAAGATGAAGAAAACTTCAAGGGTGCCCACTCTCACCACTGTTGTTCAACATAGTACTAGAAGTCCTAGCAACAGCAATCAGACAACAATGAGAAATAAGAGGTATTCAAATTGGCAAAGAAGAAGTCAAACTCTCTTTTTCGCAGATGACATGATACTTTATGTGGAAAACCCAGAAGACTCCACCCCCAAATTACTAGAACTCATCCAGCAATTCAGTAATGTGGCAGGATACCAAAAAAAAAAAAATTAAAAAAGAAGGACGTATACCCTACATATTTTGATTCTAAGGAAGTGGCACATTTAAAATGAAGAATATCAAATTTAAATGGTCTCTTGCCAAAATTCTTAAAATATGAATTTTAACATCTGAATGAACTACTGAGTCTATTTCTGTAATTATCTCACATCATCTCAAACAAAAGAACATATTTATATATATTCAAGGTTTTTTAAAAAAATGCTGTTCCATATAGATAAGTAGAAGATTTTGTTCCAAAGAGAATGCCAGGTCCTTGAAACTGAAATGTTAGAATAAAATTCTTTGTTCCATCATCATTCTCTCAATTAAAATTAACAAA
>NW_025414723.1:0-1553 GCF_002201575.2 Neomonachus schauinslandi
CGCGCTCCCCGGGTCCCCAGCCGCCCGCTCCGTCGCGCGCTCGCTTGCCGCCCGGCAGCACATGTGTTTCTGTTTTGTGTTGTAGCATTTGTTCTGGAAGCTCGTATTTACATTTTAAGTGAATCTGGTGAGTGGGCTGGAACCCTGGTCTGGGCCGGGGGGAAAAAAAAAGCCCCCCGGTTCATCTTTTAGTTGCTCCTCTTCCGTTTTCTCTCCGGTTTCTTATCACTCCAACCAGGTAGGGACTGAAAATCAAAATCGACAATGTTCAGTTTGCGGGATCTGGGAAAGTTTTTTTTTTTTTTTCCCCCCCCTTTTTTTTTTTTTTTGGAAAGAAAAAAGGAAAAAAAAAAAAAAAAAAAACCCTAAGGAAGGGGGGTTGGGGGATTGAATGAATAAAAAGGGGAAGGAAGGCGGATCCACGTGGTTTAATCGGAGACAGACAGAGATCCCATTGTTCAAAATCAATAAAAAAAAAAAAAGGCAGACAGGGCGAAAGCGCAGGGACGCTAGGGGAAAGTAGCGGCGGAGCGGGGCACTTCGCAGCCGGGATCGGAGGGACCGGCTGGGCCGCACGTTCGGGGAGGGGCCGGGAGAGTTGGGCACCATTAAAGTTTTTATTTTTCGTGTCTGTGCGAGCAGGTGTTTGGGGCTGGGGGCCGGCTTCATTCGCTCCCCTCTCGCCGGGGGCAGCCCACCCCGAGGGATTAGGCTAATTAGAGCCAGAGGTCGGAACCCCCAGGCTTGCGCGGAATTGGGGGCTCGGGCGGGGGAGGGGGGCGACCGAGAGAAATTCAATTTAGTGAGGGGGCTCGGGGAGGGGGGCGCGGAGACAAAAGCAGCAGGTGGGGCGGCCAGGGAGGGGGTAGCTTTTTCAAAGGGGGATCTTTGAAGTATCCCGGAGCCTTCTCTAATTAGAAGCTAGGGGATCGCAGGCTTTTTCTTTCTCTTTACTTTCTTGGGGACCAGGCTGCGATGGTGATGCCATGTAGGCAAACCTAACTTGAGGATGGCCTGGGGGGGTCTCCATTTTTTTTCTTTCCCTAAGCGGATTGCAGTCGGAGACCTGGGCTCCCGTGCGGGATTCCCCGGAGGAGGCGCGCCGGGGCCCGGGAGGGGCGCGATTTCCTCCCGGCTCGCCCCCTCTCCGCCCACCCCGCGGCCGCCACTTTGGGGAGGGCAGGGGAGGAAGTGGAGGCCGGTGGCTCGGCTGCGCTCCCCTCCCCCCGCGCAGTTTATAACCCGTCCATTGTGCGCCGCTGCCCCGTGTCTCCTCCAGCGCGACCATGCCCAGGAAGAAGGCGGCGGCGGCGGCCTGGGAGGAGCCGAGCTCGGGCAACGGCACGGCCCGCGCCGGGCCCAGGAAGCGCGGCGGCCCGGCCGGCAGGAAGCGCGAGCGGCCCGAGCGCTGCAGCAGCAGCAGCGGCGGCGGCAGCAGCGGCGATGAGGACGGCCTGGAGCTCGACGGGGCCCCCGGTGGGGGCAAGCGCGCAGCACGGCCGGCGGCGGCCAAGGCGGGCGGCGCGGCCGTGATCATCACCGAGCCCGAGCAC
>NW_025414724.1:0-1553 GCF_002201575.2 Neomonachus schauinslandi
CACCAGGCTGAGGTAGAATCCTCTGAACAGGAGCCCTCCAACACAGCCAAGCACTGGGCACAAGAATCCCCTGGACACCAGGCTGAACAGAAGCACCCTGAGATCATGAGGACACCATCCCTGCCAACCACAGGGTAATCAGGTCCCCAGAACACCAGGAGCACTTAGGCTAGGAGCTCTCCAACACAGTCTGGCATGGCTAAATGAATCACCTGGACTGTAGACTGCAAAGGAGCCCTCAGAAGAAAAGCTATCCAACCCAGAAGAGCATAAGGCAATCAGGTTCTCAAACACAGGATTTTGAGGAGCCCTCTGACCAAAACCCCTCCAACCAGACCTGTCAGTGGAAAAACGTATAATCTGGACAGTGGGCCCAGCAGGAGCCTTAAGTCCAAAAGCCCTCCAACCCAACTCAGCACCAGGGAAAGGAGCCACCTGGAACCTGGGAAAAAGAAGGGGAGACTTCTACTGCTGTACAGAAAATGGCAACAAAGTCCCCAGGACACCAGCCCCAGTAGATGCCCTGAGACCATGACACCACCAACCCAGTTGCACACTGGGCAAAGGAGTGCCCTGGACACTGGGTTGAGGGGGAGTCCTCTATCTGGGAGCTCCTCAGCCCAAGAAAGCAGAGGGCAATTGACTCCTCACAACACTGGGCCAAACAGGAAACTTCAGACTCTCCAACTCAGCTTGGCAGTGGGCAAAGGACTCACTTGGAAAACAGGATGACCGGACTCCCTCCAAATGAGGGCCCTTCAACTGAGGAGACAGCTGGCAATTGAGTCCCTAGAACACCAGGCCCACTGGGAGATCTGGGACCCCAAGCCTTCTGTTTCAGCTTGGCACTGGGCTGAGTCTCTCAGACATCATGCTAAGCATGAGAACTCTGACCCAAAATCCTACAACCCCACAGAGCACAGGACAATTGGGTCCCCAGAACACAGCTTGGCTGGGAGCCCTCTAGTCATGACTCCTCCAACTCAGCTCTGCACTGGGCCAAGAAGTCTCTAGAACACTAAACTGACTGGAAGTCCTTTAACTAAGGCGACCCCAGGACAAGTGAGTCACCAGTGCCCAAGGATACACTTCAGCTTAAAGTCCTTGTGGCTTGTCACCTGGGTAGCCCTCATCTTTTTGAGAATTATCCTCAAGAGAAAAGGATACCGGGCGCCTGGGTGGCTCAGTTCGTTAAGCGACTGCCTTTGGCTCAGGTCATGATCCTGGAGTCCCTGGATCGAGTCCCACATTGGGCTCCCTGTTTGGCAGGGAGTCTGCTTCTCCCTCTGTGCCTTATAAGTCATCACATTCTCCAGTTGGTGGGCAGGGGCCTCCACAGCTCTGAGAAAGTGTCAGTGAATTATGCAGAGCTGACCCTGAGCACAACCTTCCGATCCCCATCAACACTTTCAGACATCCTGTTTTGTAGAAATCAAGGTCAGCTGCTGAGGTCATCCCCATTCTGAAGGAAGGAAAAAATAAGCTGTAATGTCCATATGTAGGTATTTCTGCAAAAATGATTTATGTCCCTAGCCCCATCACACATGCTCTGG
>NW_025414725.1:0-1553 GCF_002201575.2 Neomonachus schauinslandi
CCTGGCCACCCCCTACAAGCCCACACAGAGCCTGTGCCCCTGACCAATATGGCAGCGCCCCAGCCTGTGGCAGCCCTCCCCCTCGTGCTCAGAGCTCTCCTCTCTCCCCGCTCCCCATCCAATGGTGTTTCTCTCTCTTCCTGCAGGGAGAGCCCCCTGTGTTCTGTCTCTGAGGATCTCTCTTCTGTGCCTGGGGAGCTCCATCTTGGGGCAGAGAGGACAGGGGTGACTGGCCATGGCCTCCCACACAGGTCCAGGTGAAGTGGACTCCCCCTCACATGCCGCTGGGGGAGGACAGGGGTCTCCCCCTTCTCCTCACATGGTGTCTTGAGCGGGAAGTGCAGCCCCCTCTCTCACAGAAGCTGAACTTGAGGGACACCATGGTTGGGGCAGGCAGGGGCAGGGGGTCACTGCTCGAGGAGCCTGAGGGCTGTGGAGGGGCTATGCCCAGTGCCAACGCCCCTGGCTGAGGCTCAGTCCATCCTGCAGCTCCCATGGGCACCCAGTGTGCTTTCTAAAGGTCTCTCGTGCTCACAGAGGTGCCAGTGGTTCTCGCTGTCGCCACTAACCCTACATCCGGATGAACGCACGTCTGCAACTCACTGAACCGTGCTGCCATTCGAGGTTCCTCCCTGAGACGATGGGCTCCAGCCAGGATGGCCAGGGCGCAAGCAGACAGGAGGGGCCCGACATGCAGCCCTCTGCTGCCTGGAGCACGGCCTGGTTGCTCGAGTCAGAAGCTGAGTTATGGCGCAGGAGGGGCTGGAGTGGCTGGGGCGTGTCCTGGGACGGGCCTGCGTGAGGTGTGTCCCAGGACTCGGGGCAGGGATGCTTGTGGGGGAGGACCCATGAGGGGGCTGTGGGCAGGCTCTTCCCTGCTCTGTGGGTCACTGCCAGGGTCCCTGATGGCCTCACTGCCGGCTTGTCCTCCTCAGGATTTCAGGGCTCATCTCGGGTCTCCGGGGTCCCTCCTTTCCCAAACAAGCCTCCACCTTAATAAAGAGAGCATAGATAGAGGAGTCTGCGGCCAATACTCCAGAAATGTGGCTCATGGTGGTTCCATTGGTTCCTCTAGGAATCTGTCCTAAAGAAACAGATTTATGGCGCGGATGTACTTTTCAGTGTAATTCTGAGAGGCAAATCCGTATAAATGGCTCAACTGTTCAACAGCTGGGGCAGCTGAGGAAATGCTCTGTGGCCATTGAGAATGCCCCAGGGGACAGGAGTGACAGTGTCTGTCCACTGTGGGGACGTCAGGTAGATCAAGAGCCCACCATGTCACACACACACACACACACACACACACACACACACACTGCACTCAGAGGGAAAGGACTAGAAGATGGACTCATGTGTTAAGGGTGATTATTTCTTGGTAGAAGGAATGTGTCTTCTTTTCTTCATATTCAAATGATTATTTTACTAAATAAACATAATCTGGCTAATACCTAAAGAACTGTTTACTTTAGTACCAAATATATTAGTAGTAAATGGGAAGATTTCATGTGAGATTTTCACATTTTTATAATATGCACATTACAATAAGATAAACG
>NW_025414726.1:0-1551 GCF_002201575.2 Neomonachus schauinslandi
CATTGACTTGAATGGTTTGAAGTAATATTTTTTTATCTTCTCCATTATTAGATCATTTTTGAAGCAGAACGCGGCAAGGGCAAAAGTGGAGAAATTGCAGTGGACGGTATCTTGCTGCTCTCGGGCTTGTGTCCAGATGGCCTTTTATCTGCGAATGGCTGAATGTTACTATGGTCTTTTGTGTCTTTATATTTGGCTTCTTATGTCAGTTCCCTATTTTCTGATATTACATCATAGATTGCCCCACTTTAGAAATACAAACTGAAAAATCGTAACATACCAACAGAAACATTATTGTAAGGTGCCTTTCTTGTATAAGATGTGCCAATATTTGCTTTCAATATAGTACCACTCATTCATTTCTGAATTTATAAAATGTGGACATGTGGAAAAAGCTCAGCTTTCCACCACCCCCTGCCTCCAGTGTATCTGATTTGTCTCTGTGAGTTGATGAACCTTTATATAACATTTTTAGAATTATAAAAAAACAAATAACAAGAACAAAAACCCCACAGGGAATTGTTTCTCTGTTTGACTTTTCTGGCACTTCTCGGAAACTGACATCACAGGTAGATTTTTATCTAAGTGGCTTAGCCTGATCTTTTATAGCCAAGCTTGTATATTTAAATTCTTTGTAATAATATTCAAATAATCACCTTTTGTCATGGTTTAAGTTTTTCTAAGTAAGAAAATGTGTTGTTAATGCTCTGTTTCATTATGTGTATAATTATTTGTTTTACTGGAAAATGTAGGTTTTCTTCTTTTTCCTTGGAAATACTCTATATTCTTAAAAATTCATGAAATTCTTTTTATGGGAGCACACATGACTGCTTTATTAGACCTCATAAGTGTGATACAAATTAGCTTAAGTTGTTGAATTTAAGGCCTAAGAGAAATACCTAAAACTAAATCACGTAAGTGTCAGGATTCAGAAGAAAAACCAATGCCTTCTTTTCTCTGTTTCTCTTTTCTTCCAAATTCAACAACAGCTTTGTGTGGTAATGAATCTTGAGTATATTCCCTGAGGATGAATGTATGTAATGTTTTAAGATTCTGGGTCATAAACAGAAGGTTCTCCAGATATTTGCCTATTATTCCCTAAAGCAATGAAGGCCTTCAGCTGTAGGAGGAAGGAAAGAGAGAAGGTAGTCCACTTACTAATCTTTAATATTTGTAGCCTCACTCTTAAAGTTTTTTTTTTTAACTGAAACTCTTAGTGATCCTTTTTTTTTTTTTTAATTTAGTAACCTTTTTTTCAACAATGTTCTCTTTAATACAATGAACACATACAACCTTTTAAGATTGTAGGGGGAAAACATTGTTTTCCTTTAGTGTGAAGTAATTTTGGCATACAAAGTCTTGTCTTCAACAGCTGTAATTGTATCTGTTAGGATAACTGCTAGTTATAGAAACCCAAAAAATAGTGTTTCTAGGGAGACCAGATGAAGAGGTGCCTAGCTAAGTCAAATCAGCCTGCAGAATTGTGAGAGATAATAAAATGGTTGTTTTAAGATACTAAGATTTGAAGTGGTTTGTTATGCAGCAAGAGCT
>NW_025414727.1:0-1551 GCF_002201575.2 Neomonachus schauinslandi
ATTGGAATTTTGATAGGATTGCATTACATGTATAGATTGCTTTGGGTAATACATTTTAACAGTGTTTGTTCTCCAATCCATGAGCATGGAAAGCCATTTCATTTCTTTGTTTTGTCTTCAATTTCTTTCAGTGTTTTATAGTTTTCAGAGTAAAATTCTTTCACCTCTTTAGTTAGGTTTATTCCTAGGCATTTTATTGTTTTTAGTGCAACTGTAAATGCAATTGTTTTCTTAAATTCTCTTTCTGTTACTTTATTATTAGTATGTAGAAATGCAATGGATTTCTCCATATTGATTTTCTATCTTGTGACTTTACTGAAGTAATTGATCAGTTCTAGTATTTTCTTGGTGTTTTTTTGTTCAGGTTTTCTATATACAGTACCATTACCTGCAAATAACAAAAGTTTTACTACTTTCTTACCAATTCAGATGCCTTCTATTTATTTTTGTTGTCTATTTGCTGTAGCTAAGACTTCTAGTTCTATGCTGAATAAAAGTGGTGAGGGTGGACATTGCTGTCTTGTTCCTGACCACAGAAGAAAAATCTCAGGTTTTCCTCATTGAGTATGGTGTTTGTTGTGCGGTTTCATATATAGCTTTTATGATGTCTCTATGTATGTTACCTCTAAAGTTACTTTGTGGAAGGTTTTTTATCATGAATGGATATTGTACCTTGTCAAATGCTTTTTCTGTGTTTTTGAAATAATCATGTGATTTTTAACCTTTCTCTTACTGATGTTATGTATCATGTTAATTGACGGGTAAATACTGAACCACACTGGCATCCTTGGAATAAAATGATATTTTTAATGTATTGTTGGATTGTGTTTGCTACTGTTTCGTTGACGATTTTTGCATCTATGTTTATCAGAGATATTAGCCTGTAGATCTCTTTTTTAGTGGTTTATTTATCTGGTTTTGGTATCAGGGTAATGCTGGCCTCATAAAATAAATTTGGAAGTTATCTTTTTCTTCTATTTTTTGGAATTATTTGAAAGGATTAGATGTAACAGTTTTTTGGTTTTTTTTTTTAATTTTTGTTAGAATTTACCTGTGAAGCCAAATGGTCTTATAATTTTGTTTCTTGGGAGTTTTTTATATTACTGATTCAGTCAACTTGTTGAAATCAATCTATTCAAATTTTCTATTTCTTCCTGCTTCAGTTTTGGCAGGTTATATGTTTCTAGGAATTTATCTTTTTTTGTTTGTTTGTTTGTTTTGGCTAATTTGTCAGCATGTTGCTTTTCATCATATTTTCTTATAATTGTATTTCTGTGGTTTTGGTTATTTCTCCTCTTTCATGTTTGATTTTTGTGTCCTTTCACTTTATTTTTGAAGTGGGTGGCTAGAACTTTGTCCATTCTTAAAAATATTAGAGAGAGTTTGTGAGAGAGTGGGGGGACGGGCAAAGGGAGAGCCAGAGAGAGAATCTCAAGCAGACTGCTCACTGGGACGGAAGCCCCACACGGGTCTCAGTCTCACAACCTTGAGATCATGACCTGAACCAAAATCAAGAGTCAGACACTTACCCTATTGAGCCACCCAAGTGCC
>NW_025414728.1:0-1551 GCF_002201575.2 Neomonachus schauinslandi
GATCATGCTTTTGTCTACATGCTACAATTAAGCCTTACAGTTAACTATTTGTTGTCACCAAAACCAGATTGTGGTTTTAAAATATTAAAAATGTAAAATGTTAAATATTTACAAATTCTTTGACACCCCTCCCATCAAGAAGTGAAGTCCACAACCCATTCCCCTTGATCCTGAGTAGGTCTTGTGACTGCTTTAACCAATAAAATGCTAGCTCAGAAATAGCCATACAGCTGCCATTGGATCTCTTTTTCAAGATAGCTAGCTTTGGAACACTTAGCTACCATCTAAGAAGTGTAATTACTCAGAAATCACTAAGCTGGAGAGACTACGGAGCTAGAGGTAGAAGAGAGAGAGAGAGATGCCCAAGGAGCTCCAGCTATTCCACCCAACACAAAATAGATCACCAGGCCATAAAAATAATGATGGGGAAATGGAGCAGAATTGGATGACAAAAGATAGTGCTAAAGAGAAGTGCTATAAAGAGAAGAGTGGAAAACTA
Organism: Neomonachus schauinslandi; assembly: GCF_002201575.2. Classification (NCBI taxonomy): domain Eukaryota; kingdom Metazoa; phylum Chordata; class Mammalia; order Carnivora; family Phocidae; genus Neomonachus; species Neomonachus schauinslandi. The sequence continues at coordinate 500 of NW_025414728.1, forward strand.
GAAAATCAAGGCAGAGGAAATAGGACCCAGGGGAGATGAATGAGGAAGAATGTAGAGCTAAGGCCCTAGAGAAAATTATACCTCAAGCCATTACAAAGATTTTGAAGGGCTGCCATGTAAATATCTGAAAAGAACAGCAAATGCAGGGACTTGAGGAAGGAAAAGCCCCAACACATGCAAGGAATAGAAAGGAGATCAGTATGGTTGGAGCATAATGAATAAGTAGGGAAGACAGCTAAGAATAAGATCATACAGAGCCTCGTAAGTCAGGGCTTCTTTTAAGCATAATCAGAAGTCACTAGAAATGATTTTAGTATGATCACTGCTGCATGGAGGGTGAACTATAGAATGAGGAGCAGACAAGAGATACGTAAGACACAGATGTGGAGGGTTTTCAGTTGTGGAGCTGGTACTAAGAATTCATATTTAGGGTTTTTATTTGGAGTTCAATATCTTGAAGAATGAAAAAGCTTTTGGCTGTGTGTAACAGGAAATACAAAGAAATGTCTCCAAAATAAGTATGTTTATTATTTCACAAGATCATAGATGGAAAGACTGTAGGGCTGGCTCACATACCGGCCCTCTGTATGCATTTTTCTTTCATTTTCTAGTTCTTCTGATGTACCTGGTGACAGTGATGACCACACAAGCTCCAGGCATCTTTCTCTTACCAAGCCATTTAGAGAGGAATCAAAAGGTATAGGGAGGGAAGAGGTGCTTTCTTTCTAGGCCTATCTTTTTCAAAAGCAATTCAATAAAAATACTCCAAATAGACCTATTTTTACATCTCTGATTAGGACCAGGTCCTGTGACCACTCCTAATCTAATCACTGGCAAGTAAAAGGAAATCCCATGATTACTTTAGATCACCCATGACTTACTACCCCCACCCCTTACCCCGCCCCCAGGCTGGAAGGGCCAGTCCTCTTCTGAATCCCATGATTGCAGGATACCTGAACAAAAGAGGTTTAATGGGCAAAGAAAAGTAAGTAACTGCTGGTTGTTGATCATGCTTTTGTCTACATGCTACAATTAAGCCTTACAGTTAACTA
>NW_025414729.1:0-1551 GCF_002201575.2 Neomonachus schauinslandi
AAGGCAGTCCTAAGAGGAAAGTATATAGCAATACAAGCCTTTCTCAACAAACAAGAAAGGTCTCAAATACACAACCTAACCCTCCACCTAAAGGAGCTGGAGAAAGAACAGCAAAGAAAGCCTAAACCCAGCAGGAGAAGAGAAATCATAAGATCAGAGCAGAAATCAATGAAATAGAAACTAAAAGAACAGTAGAACAGATCAACGAAACTAGGAGCTGGTTCTTTGAAAGAATTAACAAGATTGATAAACCCCTGGCCAGACTTATCAAAAAGAGAAGAGAAATGACCCAAATCAACAAAATCATGAATGAAAGAGGAGAGATCACAACCAACACCAAAGAAATACAAACAATTTTAAGAACATATTATGAGCAACTCTATGCCAGCAAACTAGATAATCTGGAAGAAATGGATGCATTCCTAGACATGTATCAACTACCAAAACTGAACCAGGAAGAAATAGAACACCTGAACAGACCTATAATACTAAGGAAATTGAAGCAGTCATCAAAAATCTCCCAAAAAACAAAAGCCCAGGGCCAGATGGCTTCCCAGGGGAATTCTACCAAACATTTAAAGAAGAATTAATACCTATTCTTCTGAAACTGTTCCAAAAAATAGAAATGGAAGGAAAACTTCCCAACTCATTTTATGAGGCCAGCATTACCTTGATCCCAAAACCAGACAAAGACCCCATCAAAAAGGAGAATTACAGACCAATATCCCTGATGAACATGGATGGAAAAATTCTCACCAAAATACTAGCCAATAGGATCCAACAGGACATTAAAAGGATTATTCACCACGACCAAGTGGGATTTATCCCTGGGCTGCAAGGTTGGTTCAACATCCACAAATCAATCAATGTGATACAATACATTAACAAAAGAAAGAACAAGAACCATATGATCCTCTCAATAGATGCAGAAAAAGCATTTGACAAAGTACAGCATCCTTTCTTGATCAAAACTCTTCAGAGTATAGGCATAGAGGGTACATACCTCAATATCATAAAAGCCATCTATGAAAAACCTACAGCGAATATCATTCTCAATGGGGAAAAACTGAGAGCTTTCCCCCTAAGGTCAGGAACGCGGCAGGGATGTCCACTATCACCACTGCTATTCAACATAGTATTGGAAGTCCTAGCCACAGCAATCAGACAACAAAAAGGAATCAAAGGCATCCAAATCAGCAAAGAAGAAGTCAAACTCTCACTCTTTGCAGATGATATGATACTTTATGTGGAAAACCCCAAAGACTCCACCCCAAAACTGCTAGAACTCATACAGGAATTCAGTAAAGTGGCAGGATATAAAATCAATGCACAGAAATCAGTGGCATTCCTATACACCAACAACAAGACAGAAGAAAGAGAAATTAAGGAGTTGATCCCATTTACAATTGCACCCAAAACCATAAGATACCTAGGAATAAATCTAACCAAAGAGACAAAAGATCTGTACTCAGAAAACTATAAAATACTCATGAAAGAAATTGAAGAAGACACAAAGAAATGGAAAAACGTTCCATGCTCATGGATTGGAAG
>NW_025414730.1:0-1551 GCF_002201575.2 Neomonachus schauinslandi
GATCATGCTTTTGTCTACATGCTACAATTAAGCCTTACAGTTAACTATTTGTTGTCACCAAAACCAGATTGTGGTTTTAAAATATTAAAAATGTAAAATGTTAAATATTTACAAATTCTTTGACACCCCTCCCATCAAGAAGTGAAGTCCACAACCCATTCCCCTTGATCCTGAGTAGGTCTTGTGACTGCTTTAACCAATAAAATGCTAGCTCAGAAATAGCCATACAGCTGCCATTGGATCTCTTTTTCAAGATAGCTAGCTTTGGAACACTTAGCTACCATCTAAGAAGTGTAATTACTCAGAAATCACTAAGCTGGAGAGACTACGGAGCTAGAGGTAGAAGAGAGAGAGAGAGATGCCCAAGGAGCTCCAGCTATTCCACCCAACACAAAATAGATCACCAGGCCATAAAAATAATGATGGGGAAATGGAGCAGAATTGGATGACAAAAGATAGTGCTAAAGAGAAGTGCTATAAAGAGAAGAGTGGAAAACTAGAAAATCAAGGCAGAGGAAATAGGACCCAGGGGAGATGAATGAGGAAGAATGTAGAGCTAAGGCCCTAGAGAAAATTATACCTCAAGCCATTACAAAGATTTTGAAGGGCTGCCATGTAAATATCTGAAAAGAACAGCAAATGCAGGGACTTGAGGAAGGAAAAGCCCCAACACATGCAAGGAATAGAAAGGAGATCAGTATGGTTGGAGCATAATGAATAAGTAGGGAAGACAGCTAAGAATAAGATCATACAGAGCCTCGTAAGTCAGGGCTTCTTTTAAGCATAATCAGAAGTCACTAGAAATGATTTTAGTATGATCACTGCTGCATGGAGGGTGAACTATAGAATGAGGAGCAGACAAGAGATACGTAAGACACAGATGTGGAGGGTTTTCAGTTGTGGAGCTGGTACTAAGAATTCATATTTAGGGTTTTTATTTGGAGTTCAATATCTTGAAGAATGAAAAAGCTTTTGGCTGTGTGTAACAGGAAATACAAAGAAATGTCTCCAAAATAAGTATGTTTATTATTTCACAAGATCATAGATGGAAAGACTGTAGGGCTGGCTCACATACCGGCCCTCTGTATGCATTTTTCTTTCATTTTCTAGTTCTTCTGATGTACCTGGTGACAGTGATGACCACACAAGCTCCAGGCATCTTTCTCTTACCAAGCCATTTAGAGAGGAATCAAAAGGTATAGGGAGGGAAGAGGTGCTTTCTTTCTAGGCCTATCTTTTTCAAAAGCAATTCAATAAAAATACTCCAAATAGACCTATTTTTACATCTCTGATTAGGACCAGGTCCTGTGACCACTCCTAATCTAATCACTGGCAAGTAAAAGGAAATCCCATGATTACTTTAGATCACCCATGACTTACTACCCCCACCCCTTACCCCGCCCCCAGGCTGGAAGGGCCAGTCCTCTTCTGAATCCCATGATTGCAGGATACCTGAACAAAAGAGGTTTAATGGGCAAAGAAAAGTAAGTAACTGCTGGTTGTTGATCATGCTTTTGTCTACATGCTACAATTAAGCCTTACAGTTAACTA
>NW_025414731.1:0-1551 GCF_002201575.2 Neomonachus schauinslandi
GGCCGCCCTCAAGAAACAAGAAAAGTGTCAAATGCACAACCTAAGCTTACACCTAGAGAACGTGGAGAAAAAATGAAAAATAAAGTCTAAATCCAGCAGGAAATGAGAAATAATAAAGATTAGAGCAGAAACCAATGATAAAGAAATTAAAACAAAACAAAAAAAACAGTAGAACAAATCAATGAAATTAGGAGCTGGTTCTTTGAAAGAATTAATAAGATTGCTAAAGCTCAAGTAAGACTTATCAAAAGGAAAGGGAAAGGACCCAAATAAATAAACACCTAAACGAAAGAGGAGAGCTCACAACGAACACCCAATAAATGCAAACAGATATAAGAAAATAGGACCAATTATATCTCAACAAATTGGGCAAAATGGAAGAAATGGATACATTCCTAGAAACATAAACTACCAAAACTGAATCAGAAAGTTATAGAAAACCTGAACAGACCCCAAACCAGTAAAAAGTATTCAATTAATAATCAAAAATCTCCCAACACACGAGTGTCCAGGGCCAGATGGCTTCCTAGGGGAATTCTACCAAACATTTAAAGAAGAATTAATACCTATATTTCCGAAACTATTACAAAAAATAGAAATGGAAGGAAAATACCAGACACATTCTATGAGGCCAGCATTACCTTGATCCCAAAACCAGACAAGGACCACCATTAAAAGGAGAATTACAGACCAGTATCCCTGTTGAACAAGGATGCATATATTCTCAACGAGATACTGCCAATAAGATCCAACACAGTTAAAGTATTATTTACCACGACCAAGTGGGATTTATTCCTGGGCTGCAAGCGTGGTTCAAGCTCTGCAAATCAATGTGAAACACCACATAAAAGAGAAAGGACAACAACCACAGGACCCTCTCAATAGATGAAGAAAAAGCATTCCACAAAATACAGCATCGTTTCATGAAAAAAACTCCACCATGTAGAGAGAGGGGGAACATAACATCATAAAGGCCATATAGGAAAGACCCAAAGTAAATGTCACCCTCAAACTGGAAAAACAGAGATTTTCCCCTATGTGCAAGAACACGGCAGGTATGTCGACTCTCACCACTGCTGTTCAACGTAGTACAGGAAGTCCTAGCCTCAGCAATCAGACAACAAAAAGAACTATAAGGCATCCAAATCAGCAAAGAAGAAGTCCAACTCTCATTCTTTGTAATCCATCTCTCTGTTTCCCCAGTTACCGTCAAAACCATATGTTCACCCTGCCTGTGTCCAAGCGTTTTTAGCTCAGGCATGGGACTGAGTTCCAAAACTCCAAATGTTCAGCATGGATTTGTGTCGTTCCTCTCATGGAGGATCTCCCATGCTGCTGCCTTTTGCCACCCTATGTCACGAAAGCAATCGCACAACCATGAATCGGTTAGCAGTTTATGGCAATACAAAGCAGAAAGCTGGCAGCTAGACTCACTGTTGTCAGGCAGGGTTTCCATTCCTAAAGCTGAGTCGTAAGGTAGCTCCATTTTTAACTTTTAGAAGTGTGGGAACTCTGTCACACTCAGGCACCTCCCATTTTCATGAGACTCCA
>NW_025414732.1:0-1551 GCF_002201575.2 Neomonachus schauinslandi
GCATGGAGCACTGGGTGTTATGCACAAACAATGAATCATGGAACACTACATCTAAAACTAATGATGTAATGTATGGGGATTAACATAAGAATTAAAAAATTTTTTAAAAAAGTCCCAGCATTGTAGGGATAAAGGGAACATACTTCAACATCATAAAGTCCATCACTGAAAAACCCACAGGTAGTATCATCCTCAATGGGGAAAAACTGAGCTTTTCCCCTAAGGTCAGGAATTTCCACTCTCATCACTGTTGTTCAACATAGTGCTAGCAGTCCTAGTCTCAGCAACCAATTAAAAGAAATGAAAGGCATCCAAATCAGCAAAGAAGAAATCAAACTCTCACTCTTCCCAGATGACATGATACTCTATGTAAAAAACCCAAAAGACTCCACCAAAAAATTGCTACAAGAATTCAGCTAAGTCGCAGAATATAAAATAACACAGAAAAAATAACAGAAGTCTGTTGCATTTCTATACACCAATAATGAAGCAGCAGTAAAAAAAAAAAAAAAATCAAGGAATCAATCCCATTTACAATTACACCAAAAACCATAAGTTACCTAGGAATAAACCTAACCAAAGAGGTAAAATATCTGTACTCTGAAAACTATAGAATGCTTATGAAACAAACTGAAGAGGACACAAAGAAATGGAAAGATATTCCATGCTCATGGATTAGAAAAATAAATGTTAAAATATTTATACTACCCAAAGCAATCTACACATTTAATTCGATCCCTATCATAATAGGACCAGCATTTTTCACAAAGCTAGAACAAACAATCCTAAAATTTGTATGAAACCAGAAAAGACCCTGAATAGCCAAAGCAATCCTGAAAAAGAAAAGCAAAGCTGGAGGCATCATGATTCAGTATTTGAAGCTATATTACAAAGCTGTAGTCATTAAGACAGTATGGTACTGCACAAAAACAGACACATAGATTAATGGAACAGAATAGAAAGCCCAGAAATGAACCCAGAATAAAAGCCCAGATATGGTCAACTAACCTTAGACAAAGCAAGAAAGAATATCCAATGTAAAAAAGGCAGTCTCTCCAAAAAAATATTGTTGGGAAAACTGAGCAGCCACATGCAAAAGAATGAACCTGGACAATTTTCTTACACCATACACAAAAATAGACTCAAAATGGATGAAAGACCCAAATGTAAGAATAGGAATCCATCAAAATCCTAGAGGAGAACACAGGCAGCAACCTCTTCGACCTTGGCCATAGCAACTTCTTGCAAGACACGTCTCTAAAGGCAAAGGAAACAAAGGCAAAAATGAACTACTGGGAATTCATCAAGATAAAAAGCTTCTGCACAGCAAAGGAAACAGTCAACAAAACTAAAAGACAACGGACCGAATGGGAGAAGATATTTGCAAATGCAAAACAGATAAAGGGCTAGTATCCAAAATCTATAAAGAACTTATCAAATTCAACAACCCCCCCAAAAAAAATGTAGTCAAGAAAGGGACAGAAGACATGAACAGACATTTCTCAAAAAAAGACATACAAATAGCTAACAGATACATGAAAAAATACTCAA
>NW_025414733.1:0-1039 GCF_002201575.2 Neomonachus schauinslandi
TATTTATAGCCATTTCATTACTTCTTTTGTAATTTTTTTTTTCTGGATGTTTTCTCTGATCTATTATGGTCTTTGACACTTTTGGTCTCTCCTGTCCTCTCAGAGTCCCCTTTACTATTTCTTGAAGGGCTGGTTTAGTTGTCAGGTACTTCTTTAGTTTTTGTTTGTCTTTCTAGTCTGAATGACTGTCTTCCTGTGTACAGTATTCTTCACTGCAGATTTTTCCCATTCAGTATTTTGAATATATCATACCACTTCCTTTTGGCTTGCCATGGTTCTGTTGAAAAATCTGCAGCTAGGGTTATGGGTCTTCCTTTGTAAGTTAATGACCTCTTTTGTCTTGCTGCTTTTAAGATTTTTTTAATTGCTATGTTTTGCAAATTTATTCACAATATGTCTTGATTACAATATGTTTTGTTGATTTTGGTGGGAGTTCTCTCTGCCTCCTGAATCTAGATGTCTGTATCCTTTCCCACTTTAAGGAAGTTTTCAGCTATTATTTCTTCAGATGAATTTTCTGCCCGCCTTTCTCTCTCCTCTTCTTCTGGGACTCGTATAATAGAAATTTTATTACATTTGTCATGCACACAAGGGAGGGAAGCGCAGAAGGAGGACAAGCAGACTCCCCGCTGAATGGGGAGCCCAGCACAGGGTTCAATCCCAGGACCCCGAGATTATGCGTGAACCAAAGGTAGATGCTTATCCAACTGAGCCACCCAGGTGCCTCTCTATTGACCATTTTTAAATCAGATTGTTTTGTTAATAATTTGTATGAGTTCTTTGTACACTTTGAATATTAACCCCTCATCAGATATAGTTTTGAGACTATCTCCTTCCATTCCTTAGGTTGCTTTCCATTTTGTTAATGCTTTCTTTTGCTGTGCAGGAAACCTTCTTTGATGCAGCCCCATATGTTTATATTTTATTTTGTTTCCCTTGCGTTTGAAATCATAATCAAAATAGCATCTCTAGGACCAGTGTCAAGGAGAATTCTACCTATGTTTTCTTCTATAAGTTTTAAATAAAACAAAACAAAAAA
>NW_025414733.1:1139-1551 GCF_002201575.2 Neomonachus schauinslandi
CCATATGTTTATATTTTATTTTGTTTCCCTTGCGTTTGAAATCATATCCAAAATAGCATCTCTAGGACCAATGTCAAGGAGAATTCTACCTATGTTTTCTTCTATAAGTTTTAAATAAAACAAAACAAAAAAGGTCTTACATTTAGGTCTTTAATACATTTTAGTTTGATTTTTGTATGTGATATAAACTAGAAATATAGTTTTAGTACTTTGCATATAGTTGACCAGTTTTCCCACCAGGATTTACTGAAGAGACAGTCCTTTCCTTAATGTATATTCTTGCCCTCTTTGTGTAAATTAATCAAACAAATATGTGTGCGTTTATTTCTGGGTTGTCTATTCTGTCCCATTGATCTATGTGTCTATTTTCATGTCAATACCATACTGATTTGAACGGTATAGTTTGTATTAT
>NW_025414734.1:0-1551 GCF_002201575.2 Neomonachus schauinslandi
AAGGCAGTCCTAAGAGGAAAGTATATAGCAATACAAGCCTTTCTCAACAAACAAGAAAGGTCTCAAATACACAACCTAACCCTCCACCTAAAGGAGCTGGAGAAAGAACAGCAAAGAAAGCCTAAACCCAGCAGGAGAAGAGAAATCATAAGATCAGAGCAGAAATCAATGAAATAGAAACTAAAAGAACAGTAGAACAGATCAACGAAACTAGGAGCTGGTTCTTTGAAAGAATTAACAAGATTGATAAACCCCTGGCCAGACTTATCAAAAAGAGAAGAGAAATGACCCAAATCAACAAAATCATGAATGAAAGAGGAGAGATCACAACCAACACCAAAGAAATACAAACAATTTTAAGAACATATTATGAGCAACTCTATGCCAGCAAACTAGATAATCTGGAAGAAATGGATGCATTCCTAGACATGTATCAACTACCAAAACTGAACCAGGAAGAAATAGAACACCTGAACAGACCTATAATACTAAGGAAATTGAAGCAGTCATCAAAAATCTCCCAAAAAACAAAAGCCCAGGGCCAGATGGCTTCCCAGGGGAATTCTACCAAACATTTAAAGAAGAATTAATACCTATTCTTCTGAAACTGTTCCAAAAAATAGAAATGGAAGGAAAACTTCCCAACTCATTTTATGAGGCCAGCATTACCTTGATCCCAAAACCAGACAAAGACCCCATCAAAAAGGAGAATTACAGACCAATATCCCTGATGAACATGGATGGAAAAATTCTCACCAAAATACTAGCCAATAGGATCCAACAGGACATTAAAAGGATTATTCACCACGACCAAGTGGGATTTATCCCTGGGCTGCAAGGTTGGTTCAACATCCACAAATCAATCAATGTGATACAATACATTAACAAAAGAAAGAACAAGAACCATATGATCCTCTCAATAGATGCAGAAAAAGCATTTGACAAAGTACAGCATCCTTTCTTGATCAAAACTCTTCAGAGTATAGGCATAGAGGGTACATACCTCAATATCATAAAAGCCATCTATGAAAAACCTACAGCGAATATCATTCTCAATGGGGAAAAACTGAGAGCTTTCCCCCTAAGGTCAGGAACGCGGCAGGGATGTCCACTATCACCACTGCTATTCAACATAGTATTGGAAGTCCTAGCCACAGCAATCAGACAACAAAAAGGAATCAAAGGCATCCAAATCAGCAAAGAAGAAGTCAAACTCTCACTCTTTGCAGATGATATGATACTTTATGTGGAAAACCCCAAAGACTCCACCCCAAAACTGCTAGAACTCATACAGGAATTCAGTAAAGTGGCAGGATATAAAATCAATGCACAGAAATCAGTGGCATTCCTATACACCAACAACAAGACAGAAGAAAGAGAAATTAAGGAGTTGATCCCATTTACAATTGCACCCAAAACCATAAGATACCTAGGAATAAATCTAACCAAAGAGACAAAAGATCTGTACTCAGAAAACTATAAAATACTCATGAAAGAAATTGAAGAAGACACAAAGAAATGGAAAAACGTTCCATGCTCATGGATTGGAAG
>NW_025414735.1:0-1550 GCF_002201575.2 Neomonachus schauinslandi
CTTTCCTAATGTTGACCCATACTTGCAAACCCCCCCAAAAATTATTTGGTCATGATGTATGGTGATTTGTACACTGCTCTTTCAATTTGCTGTTATTTTATTTAAGACTTTTGTATCTATATCCATAAATGAAACTTCCCTTATTTATTATTTTGCGGTTTTCCTTTTTCTGGAATCAAGAGCAGGATTTTGCCATTCTGTAGAATGAGTTGAAAAGCTGGAATGGTTATATTACATAGTAATTATCTGTTCCGGAAAGATTTGGTAAAACCTTTACATTTCCCTTCTTTTATACATAAAATTAATCAGTTGCAGAAATGAGAATCATGTTAATACTTCAGTGGTCTGACAAAAAAAAATTGCTCTCATCAATTTACTTTGTTTTCAATGGGGAAATTTATATAGATCAATATAAAGCACAAACACCTAGTCATGTTATGTTTATAAAAATGTCTCATGTTTCCAGGGCCACCCAGTGCATTATGACATGAAGCACAACCTTGACAATATTTTTTCTGGGGTTTTATCCAATCCATGAAATTATGAACAATATACAGGGAAGGTATTTAACCTGGAGACTTTAAAAGGATAACAAGATAAATTGTAGAGTAATGGAACTCAAACCATATACTGAAAACTGTATTGTTTACTCTGCTTTTAATTTAAGCACATAAAACAGATATTACTTAGTTTATGCTATTTACCATCCAATACCACATAAGGAGTGACAAAAATCCTTAATCAGGTATGATTAAATGTTCTGTCTTAGATCCCAGAAATTTATAAACAAATCTCCTGGCTGCATAATTTCTGGAATTAACTATTTACTTATTAGATTAGTTAGGATAATGTTCAAATGTGAATAGCAGAAACGTAAAATGATAGTGGTTTAAACAAGCCAGAAATGTATTTGTCTCTCAGGTAAGAGTCCAGAGCTAACCATTACAGAGAGACAATGAGGCAGCCCAGCTCTACAACGTCCTCAAGGATCCAGACTCCTAACTTTCCACTGTGCCATCCTTTGGGCATTATCTTCACTCATGGTCTGAGATGGAATTGTAGCCATTACATATATTCTAAGCAACAAGTTAGGGGAAGGGGTTAAGAGGACTCAATAGGTACATGCCAGTTGTCTCATATCAAAGAGTCCTGGAAGCTGTCACAGGGTATTTCCATTTACAGCCCACTGAATATAGTTATACTTCATACTTCTTTACAAAGGCAGCTGGCCAGTATACTTTATTATTCTAGGAAGCCATGTATCTAGCTAAAAAGTCTATTGTAATGGGATAAAGGAGAGAAGATATTGAGAGAAAACTAACCACTTCTGCCACTACCATTTCACACACACTCACAAGTAGTCTGGTCTTGCATTTCCTGATCTCCTCTCTCTCATGAATGTAAGCTCCTGGTGATGAATGGGATCTCTGATAAAAATAGGAATTTTTCAGTATCTATTGAGTGATCTTCTCCCTCCACTTTTAATTTGTTGGTAAAATGAATCACACTGGTATCTTTCCTAATGTTGACCCATACTTGCAAACCCCCCC
>NW_025414736.1:0-1550 GCF_002201575.2 Neomonachus schauinslandi
TAAAGAGGGCACGTATTGAATGGAGCACTGGGTGTTATATGCAAACAATGAATCATGGAACACTACATCAAAAAAATAAATAAATAAAAAATAAAAGCTCAATTTCCAAAGCAAAACAAAACAAAACCAAAAAAATGTAATTTTAAGATACATTTCAATTTGTTTTCTTTTTTTTTCCATTCAGTATGTGCCCTCTTTACTACCCATCACCAGGCTAACCCATCCCCTCACCCCCCCTCCCCTCTAGAACCCTTAGTTTGTTTCTCAGAGTCCATAGTCTCTCATGGTTCATCTCCCTCTCCGATTTCCCCCACTTCATTTTTCTGTTAAATCAGTTTTTTTCAATATAAAAATTATTAATGATAGGGGCGCCTGGGTGGCTCAGTCGGTTAAGCGGCTGCCTTCGGCTCAGGTCATGATCCCAGGCTCCTGGGATCGAGCCCCGCATCAGGCTCCCTGCTCAGCAGAGAGCCTGCTTCTCCCTTTCCCTCTGCCTGCCGCCCTGCCTACTTGTGCTATCTCTCTGTCAAATAAATAAATAAATAAATAAATCTTTAAAAAAAATTATTAATGATATATTTTATATCCTTTTTTTCATACTAGATCTTTGAAATCCAGAGCATATTTTACACCTGGACTACATCTCAATTTGGACAAGTCATATTTGAAGTGTTCAATGCCACAGGTGGCTAATGCCTACTATGATGTCCCAACTACCCTTCCCCATATCCTAACTGAAACCTTACTAGTTCCCCATTCCTGCAATGCCCCCAATTTTAGTAAGCACTACTACCAGATTTTCTAAGGTGACCCTAATTTCCCCTACTCTGCCCCATGGCACCTGGGTCCCTTGTCTCAATGCCAAGGCTGTGTGCTATCTGCTATCCTAGTTAATGAACCCAGCTCTGGGATGACACTGCCTAGGTTTGAATTCATCTCTCACTATGTGCAACCTGAGCAAGTTACTTAACATCTTTTTGGGTCCTCAGTTTCCCCATTTTGGCAATGGATAAGAAAAGCATTTTTCTGAGGGTTGCCAGGAATAAGAGATGATGTTCTGGAACACCATGCTCTATTCCACATGATTAGGAACAGTGGAAGTAGAACTACTTGTCTTCCTCCCTGGCCCCCCACAGGCCCTGATGTGGGGTTGAGAAAATAAGTCCTCTTTTCTATCTTTATTACTTTGCCCAGGAGGCTCCCAGACCTTGGTTTTAATCCACTTAAAAAATCCTGTTCATCTTCAAGAATCAGATCAAAAGGTACCCCTCTTTAGGAAGTCTTTCCTTTTTCCTACCTCCCACTGAAATGCAAGTAGTCCCATGGGTCTGCCTTGATGTTTTTATTTCTTACTCTCTAGAGCAACCTAGTTATACATGTAAGACTCAGCCCACCTTCCGGACTCTTCTGCAAGAGTTAAGACACTTATTAAATTGTAAACTTCTCACTATGGACTCTGAGAAACAAACTGAGGGTTCTAGGGGGGAGGGGAATGGGGGGATGGTGATGGGTATTAAAGAGGGCACGTATTGAATGGAGCACTGGGTGTT
>NW_025414737.1:0-1550 GCF_002201575.2 Neomonachus schauinslandi
TAAAGAGGGCACGTATTGAATGGAGCACTGGGTGTTATATGCAAACAATGAATCATGGAACACTACATCAAAAAAATAAATAAATAAAAAATAAAAGCTCAATTTCCAAAGCAAAACAAAACAAAACCAAAAAAATGTAATTTTAAGATACATTTCAATTTGTTTTCTTTTTTTTTCCATTCAGTATGTGCCCTCTTTACTACCCATCACCAGGCTAACCCATCCCCTCACCCCCCCTCCCCTCTAGAACCCTTAGTTTGTTTCTCAGAGTCCATAGTCTCTCATGGTTCATCTCCCTCTCCGATTTCCCCCACTTCATTTTTCTGTTAAATCAGTTTTTTTCAATATAAAAATTATTAATGATAGGGGCGCCTGGGTGGCTCAGTCGGTTAAGCGGCTGCCTTCGGCTCAGGTCATGATCCCAGGCTCCTGGGATCGAGCCCCGCATCAGGCTCCCTGCTCAGCAGAGAGCCTGCTTCTCCCTTTCCCTCTGCCTGCCGCCCTGCCTACTTGTGCTATCTCTCTGTCAAATAAATAAATAAATAAATAAATCTTTAAAAAAAATTATTAATGATATATTTTATATCCTTTTTTTCATACTAGATCTTTGAAATCCAGAGCATATTTTACACCTGGACTACATCTCAATTTGGACAAGTCATATTTGAAGTGTTCAATGCCACAGGTGGCTAATGCCTACTATGATGTCCCAACTACCCTTCCCCATATCCTAACTGAAACCTTACTAGTTCCCCATTCCTGCAATGCCCCCAATTTTAGTAAGCACTACTACCAGATTTTCTAAGGTGACCCTAATTTCCCCTACTCTGCCCCATGGCACCTGGGTCCCTTGTCTCAATGCCAAGGCTGTGTGCTATCTGCTATCCTAGTTAATGAACCCAGCTCTGGGATGACACTGCCTAGGTTTGAATTCATCTCTCACTATGTGCAACCTGAGCAAGTTACTTAACATCTTTTTGGGTCCTCAGTTTCCCCATTTTGGCAATGGATAAGAAAAGCATTTTTCTGAGGGTTGCCAGGAATAAGAGATGATGTTCTGGAACACCATGCTCTATTCCACATGATTAGGAACAGTGGAAGTAGAACTACTTGTCTTCCTCCCTGGCCCCCCACAGGCCCTGATGTGGGGTTGAGAAAATAAGTCCTCTTTTCTATCTTTATTACTTTGCCCAGGAGGCTCCCAGACCTTGGTTTTAATCCACTTAAAAAATCCTGTTCATCTTCAAGAATCAGATCAAAAGGTACCCCTCTTTAGGAAGTCTTTCCTTTTTCCTACCTCCCACTGAAATGCAAGTAGTCCCATGGGTCTGCCTTGATGTTTTTATTTCTTACTCTCTAGAGCAACCTAGTTATACATGTAAGACTCAGCCCACCTTCCGGACTCTTCTGCAAGAGTTAAGACACTTATTAAATTGTAAACTTCTCACTATGGACTCTGAGAAACAAACTGAGGGTTCTAGGGGGGAGGGGAATGGGGGGATGGTGATGGGTATTAAAGAGGGCACGTATTGAATGGAGCACTGGGTGTT